>NW_007728675.1:262076-264556 GCF_000696425.1 Galeopterus variegatus | reverse complement strand
CCGTTGCCGGACACGGAAAAAGACAAAAAAAAAAAAAAAAAAAAAAAAGAAAGAAATTAGCATACTTTGTTCTATTTCACTTACTTATGTAACACAGGCCACTAATAGGTTTGTGTTCAGAAACCTAGCAAAGGTAGTACAAGTACTAAAGATGATAGGGGAAAAAAAGGACACTACTTGAGCACACATTATACGTAATCAAGGAGAGATCTGATTAGATTTTAAAACTATACACCGGAAACATTAAAAACAACATTTTATTATGCGAATTATTATAGAAAACATAAATGCTAGGACATCTCAAAACAAGTCTGTTTCTTAATGTTTTTTGCTTTCAGATAAAACTCTTCAGATTTCCAAACACATGGCTTAAGAATTTAACTTGGCAAAGAATTTGAGATACTTCACTTGGCAGTAATAGGCTTAGGTAGACATACAGATCTTACACCAATTTTATACAACAGTTTATGCTTGCTACTTTACAGAAAATCCTAAGATTTAGGCTAAACATAAATTCATAACAGAGAAAGAATATATCAAAAATACAAATCACAACATAACCCTCAGAAAGCCTCTCTTCATCACTAATACCAAGTCTAAATAAAACTTTTCTCCTTATTAGACCCTTTGATATATTTTTCATGTCTTTTGAGAAAGGAAATGAGAAAGATACCGACAGCAAAGCAAACATAGAACTGTCTCAAATTTTGGATCTAAGTATTTTTGGAATTAATGCAAGGAAATGTGATAACAAAAATAGTTGACATTCCACAAAGGAAATCAAGACACTTCTCCATCTCTCTTCTCCTATATTATCTACACACAGAGCTATTTCTCTGTTTTTTAAAAATGTCATCTGTTTCTTACAAGCCTCCCTGAGCTCCCTTGCTGTCCTCTATTTGCATGGGCAAGGGAGGTTGCTTCCAAGAAATCAGAACACTGCAGGTGTTCTCATAGGTAGCATCACAAAACATTACCTGACAAGATGGGGAGTAGACTATGGTGGAATGGAAAGAGATGAAAGAAGGATGAGATATACGATATTGACAGAGAATTTTTTACACTGCATTTTGAAACGAAAGGGTTCCTCATTCATATGGGTTATAAGGTAATATGCTCACATTTATTGTGAGTGGCTGTATAAGGTCCGATTACATAGTAATGGAGCATTGGTCTCGTCTTATTATTTTATTGGTCACATGTTAGAACTGCCATGCAATTGTCAATAGCCAGTCTTCTTATAATTCCGTGCATCTGGTTACAGAAGGAACTACATGAGTCAGCTCAAATCTGCAACTACCAGGACTGCCCACCACACTCAATATATAAATGCAAGCTTGAGGTGAAATACATGTGAACAACTCAGACAATTAAGAAAACTTGAAGCATCAGAGAAATTATCTCATACTTATGATAAAACAAAAATACATACATATACATATACATAGGAAAAGAGAGAAGGATAATATCCCAGGTTAAAAATAGTTATCTTTAGGTGTCAGAAATATGGGTGATTTCTATTTTTCCCCTTTGCGCCTCTGTATTTTCTAGCTTTTCTACAATCAGCATGTAACTTTTGCAATCAGGAAAAAAAAAGTTAAATAGATGCACAAATGCATAGTTTCTAATCTTAAAGCAACAGTTAATCTGAATTAAGACGCACAGTAGCCTATCTTTAAAAGTCACCAAGGAACAAATCCTCCAAGTACTTGGCTGCAAGGCTCCCCAAAGCGCAGTAACAAACCCTCTCTCTATTCTGGGGCCTTAGCAAACTGAAGAGACAGAGTAGTTTCATGCAAACTTGGTCAAGTGCTTCTGCAGAAGCAAAACTCACTCCCAGCTCTCCCGAGACCCCGCCCCCCACGGCACGCCCAAGCCCGAGGACCCCAAGCGGGACCCGGGTAACCCCTCCCCCACCCCTCCGCCAAATGTGTGCTCACCTCCACTGTCCTTCACCTACTACTCCCCCATGGGCCATAGGGGAAGGGAAGAGCGGGCCGGACTTGGAGGCAGCCGCCCCTGATCCCCATGACCTTGGACGAGCCGCTTCGCCTCTCCGAGCCTCAGTTTCCCATCTGTCCCCCTCCCTCGCAGTGTCCACACGCTTAGAAACCCGGAGGCTTTTGAGAAGCGAGGGGCTGTTCTCATCACTCTGCGCCGACCCCCTTCTCCCACGACCGCTCTAAGGCTCCAAGTCCCAGCGACTTTTCTCCGGCACCCTATCCCGTAACCCCCCGGGCCGCGTAGCTTCCACCCCCCGTGTCTTCCCCGTACCTGGCAGTTGCTGTCCTGAGGCAGGTTTTTCACCAGGATTTTCCTGCGGTTGCTCAGCTCCCGCCGCATCCGCTGCAGGCGCGCGGCAACCTCCTCGGGGTGCAGCGCGGCGGGCGCGGGGTCCGCGGCGCCCTCGTGCGCTTCGGCTGAGGGACCCGAACCGCGCGGCCCCGGCCCCGCGGCGCCGCCCAGGCCCGCGCCCCCCT
>NW_007728675.1:258860-262061 GCF_000696425.1 Galeopterus variegatus | reverse complement strand
GACGGAGGGAGGCGGTGCCGCCCCCAGCAGCCGGCGGGCGGGGAGAGGAAACCTGAGGCGCCGAGGAGGAGCCCGAGAACCACCTCGCGGGAGCCTCCCCTCGGGCCCCGGCTTCCGCGCACAGACGGCGCCCCCGCCCTCCCTCTCGCGGGTCTGAGGGCTGCGCCCCCGGCGACGCCACCCGGACACCTGTGCCGGCGCGGGTGGGCGCGCTCCCCGTCTTCGCGAGGCTTTAGTGAACGCCCCTTCACGGCGCCTTCCCGGGGGGCTTCGAACCCCAGGCGCCTGTCCGCGTGCGGCCTCTCCACGTGACACCGCCTCTCTCCCCGGGCTCCCCTCGAAACTCCTGCGCTGTGGCGGCCGGGGAGGGGGCTACAGGCGCCGATTCACAAGCCCGTGAGGGCAGGAGGGTGCCTCCGCACAGCCCAGCGGGCCCGGGAAGGTAACCCTTCCGCTGTGTTCTAGATGAACATGTTTGGCAAAGTTTGAGTGTCCAATGAAAAATAAAATTTGAGATTTTCTAGGGAATAAAAGAGGGATTTTCCGAGAGAAATTCTATGTTTGGTAAAACCTGATCATAATGTATTTTCCTAGCTATGCCCTTTACCCGTCCCTCCATCCCATCCTTACGATTCCCTAGGATGTGAAACCTAGATGGTTGCTTCTGCAACACATAAAGCGACCCTGAAACAACGACTAAATTGGAAGAGGTGCTATGGCAGAGGGCTGGAGAATATGGTACTTGAAACATCATTTTAATTGCAACTGGGAGGGAGAGTTACATGTAGAGCTATACTTAGTCAAAGTGATATCAGCAAACAGTCGAGCACAAGCCCAAATGATCTTCAGCAAAGGGGAACATGCATCTTAAATGTAAATACTCGTACACTCGGGAAAAAAAAAATCCTAACAGACATATAATCCGCTAGGGGAAAATGTTTTACATAAACATAACCAAAAAATAAAAATTAAAAGCAATTCTTTTAAAAACATGCCATGAATTCAGTAGTTACTGTAACCCCCCGCCCCGATACACACGTGTTTCTAAGTGCTTTGCATATATTCCATTTATTCTTCACAATACTCCAATTAGGTAGTTTTATTTTCCTTACTTTACACATAAAGAAATGGAGTCTGGTTAATTCTAAAGCCCAGTGCTCTAAATGTTATAAAATGATTTTACCTATAATCCCTCCACCCCAGAATAGTGGTTGCTAATATTCCTGAATTTATTTTCTGCTGATACTTACACCATTAAAATGATATTCCACATTACATCCATGTTCATAGCAGCACTATTCCCAATAGCCAAAGAGTGGAAACAACCCAAATGTCATCTACTTACTGATGCACAGATAAACAAATTGTGGTATATACGTACAAAGAAATATTATTCAGCCATTAAAAGGAATTAAGTACTGCTACATGGTGGCTGAACTTCCAAAACATTACGTTAAAGAAGCCAGAGACAAAGGTCCCATACTGTATGATTCCATTCATAAGAAATATCCAGAATAGGTAAATCTATAGAGGACAACACAGATTGATGATTACCAGGGTCTGGGAGGAGGGGGTAATGGGTACAGATTTCCTTTTGGACTGATACAAATGTTTTGGAACTAGAGAGATGTGACAGTTGCCCAATATTGTGAATGTACTAAATAGTCACTGAATTGTTCACTTTTAAATAGTTAATTTTATTATGTGAATTTCACCTGAAAAAATGATTTTTAATGGTATTCTACAGTTTACAGCTGTTTCCTGCTTTTTACAGCATATCTTCCAAGCCACTTTCTTTGCCAATATATTTGAACTTCATGTTTTTCATGGCTACATATTATTCTATTCTAAGAATTAACATAACTTATTTCACTAATCTCTGATTAGGCATTTTTATCTATTGTAAACAGCATTGAATTTAAAATCCTTCTGTCCATATTTGAAGATCTTTACTTTTTCATAGAAAAAAGAACTACAAGCAAAATTTCTGCATCAAAGTGTAAGCATATTTAAAGACTTTTGGTATATTATTTCCATACTACCTCCCTCAGTTTTCCCTGTCACAAGCATTTATGAGTGCTTATTTCCATGCTATTATTTCTATATTATTTCCATGATATTCTGATATCAAAAGAACATCTAATTTTTATTTTAAATTTCATTCTTTTGATTTAAAAAGTCACGCATTTAAAACTCCAGTAAAGCTCTATTTTGTACAGCTGAGAGACTTTGAAAAATATATTCTTTAAAATGGACAAGAAGTAAGAATAGCCTTAGCATATGCCATAACCTTGAGTCACTCATTAAGTTTCAGAACATATATTTATCCAAATGAGTACCATCTCCTTAACATTTATTAAATTTCTATTGTATGCTTGATAATATATGGCATATATATGTAATTTATGGCACTAAGAATACAGAAATAGCAAAATAAGTTTCCTGTATGATTGGGGCTCAGTCTCACTGGGAGAAAATTATGCAATAATTATTATTAAATGTGATAATAAATATGCAAACAGAAACTTCAGAAGCAGCGCTGGAAAATAGTGATCCACATCTAACTTTAGTGATGTTGCTTTTGCTTAAAACATTTCCAAACTGCTTTTTTTGGTATTGACTTCAGACTCTGGCAAATTCTTCTGCGCCGTTTCTGTGGTAGCAAATGTTCATCTTTTAGAGATGGGCTCAATTTTTGGAAATGATTAAAAGTTATTTAAAGCTGAATCTGGTGAGTGAATCAGGTGTTGATTATGTTTTGGGAATTATAATGATATAATTAGGGTTTCAGGTCCTGATAGGGACATGATTACAATGTTATCAAGTTATTAAACCAATTTTATTAAATGTCTGCTTAGAATTGATCACACTCCTTGAGCAATATTGCTGACATTGCTGTGTCCTATAGGGCAGTAGCTTTCAAACTTTTGGGACCCAGTCTCATGGGAAATATATGCTACAGTGGAACTATATTTTATATCCCAATCCCATAAACACACACACACACACACACACACACAGAGTTGAAACAGAGAAGTCACAAAAAAGTCATACCCTTACATCATGAACACATTCTAGTACTTCCTATTCAGTTATTTTCCATTTTTTTAATTGCTGGGGTGACATACTAAATTGATTTTCTGTGTTACTAATTAATCAAATGTTTTTTTTTTTTTTTTTTTTTTTTTCTTTTTTTTTTTT
>NW_007728675.1:226277-258850 GCF_000696425.1 Galeopterus variegatus | reverse complement strand
CCCCGCCGCGGCCCGGGCCCGGACCGGGGATCCCACGCCTCGGTGTTGCTCCCGCGCCTCGCTCAGCCAGTGAGCGGGAGCCGGTCTGTACGTGGGATCCGAACCCTCAGACGGGAGCGCCGCCGCGCTTCCCAAGCGGCGCACTATCCAGTGCGCCACCGGGCCGGCCCTAATCAAATGTTTTTATAAACATTTTTCTAGGTTTCAAATCTCTCTTTCCTTGTTAATTTTGCTCAATTGTTTTCAAGGAATTTGGGGAAATAGCAGAATCTACTGATTAAAAAATTTTTAAACTGAACTGTTATTGCCACATAAAAGAAATAGATGGAAACTGCAAAAATTTGGGAATGCTACTATAATTCCAAAGAATTCCTCTTGTTCCAGGTTTTAGCCTAACTCATTAAATAGTGGCTTCTGTGGCAAACTGAAGGAACATGGAACACTCTAATTGGAACTTGAAGTGGAGTACAAATATTTAGGTGCAATGTATTTACCGATGCCAACAGGTAATTATCATGATCTACATACTTACCTTGTTTTTAAAATATGAGTCATTTGCTCACTTTAGCCTTTATTTTTTAAAAATATTGGTGGTTATTTTTGTGTATTTTTAAAGCTCTGAAATTGGGGAAAATGTTAGAGAGGTTTTATAAGTCTCAATCTATAATAATAATAATAATAATAACAACAACAACAACAGCCTCTTGTATCCAAACAATCTTATGCTTTTATATTATGATAATGTGATGAAAATAAATAAGTTATGTGTGTAAAAGACCTTGTAAATTGTAGGAACTATACACTTTTAGTTTTTTATTCATTCAGTAATATCTATTGAGTGCCTACATTGTAGCAGACACTCTACAACACACCAGATTTGATTGAATTGTGTTCAGAAGTGGACTTCTCCTTGGGGAAAGTAATTGCAATTCAGTAATTACAAATTCATTATGAAAACTACTATGAATAAATGACTATGATAAGTAGCACACAGAGGTGTTCAATTTTGACTTAGGGGAAACCATCATGAGGAGCTGGGCCTTAAAGGACAAGTAGGAGTTTCCTAGATGGTGCAAGGAGTGAAACAGGGAACAGAAAGAGGCCCAAAGGCATCAAAAGGACTGGTATGTCCATGAAAGAGTAAGTTTGGTGTTTATGAAGACTATGTTTCTCTTGGGAGAACGGTAGGAAATAAATGAAAAAGATAGCAGATGTTATCCCAGTTTTAAGAAATTGATTCCATTTTAAGTCAAAAGTACTTATGCCAAAAAAAATTTGGCATAAAAGGCAATTCCCATGGAGAAAAGGAACATCAGAAGCTTTTAGGCAGGGAAGTGACATGATCAGATTTAGCTTTTTGAAAAATAATTCTGGCAACAACAAAGAAAATTAATTTATTGGGTCTTACATCAGGGATACCATTAGGAATCTTTTGGAACAAAATGAAAACATTTGAGGGTTTATACTGAAGTAGAATAATAATAAAAACAGCAATTAACTACATAGAGCTTTGCGTAGGTTACCTGAGCTTTTATTCTTTTTTTGTTTGCTTGTTTCTTTTTTTCTTTGTGTTATTTCATTAAAAAGTCTATAATCAATCTTTGATGTAGCTAGTATGTACCTATTTACCAATGAGGAATCAAAGGCAGGGAAGATCAGGTACCTTGTCTAAAGTCACACAGCAGGCAGGGGCCCCAGGGTTTCAAAGCAAATCCATTTTCTTTCTTTTTTTTTTGGTAGTTGGCTGGTACAGGGATCTGAACCCATGATTTTGGTGTTATAAGACTGCACTTAAACCAACTGAGCTAACCAGCCAGCCCCAAATCCATTTGCTTTTGGAGCCCAGGTATATAACTGCCAGAGAAAGGGCTGGATTTGTGAGACTTTTCTGAAAAACACAGTAGAGCAAAGAACAGAACATAGTGGCAAGAGCGCAGGATCTGGAGTCAAACTACCTGTATTCAATTTTGTGTAACTGGAGCAACTATTTAAAGCATGAGAAAAGATTTTAAGTATGCTAAGCCTCAGACTCATTCTTTATCTCTAAAACAGAGATAATAACAGCACCCGTAAGGCTATTATTAAAGGCTATTATGAAGATTAGTTTCGGTAATATGTATTAAGGACTTAGCAGAGTGCTTAGCTCAAGGGCTAGATAAAAGGCAGCCATAATATTAATAACAATCATAATAAATACTTATTAATTATTTCTAAAACTCCTGGAGACTTATTGAATGTCAGCAAGGAAAATGATATTATGGATTCTAATATGAGAGATTGGATGGGTGGTAATGCTGCAGCTGATAGAGGCAGCCGTTAGGAAAGTAAAGGTATCAAGCTTGATTTAGGCATCTGAGCTTCAAATACTGCAGGACATATAGATAAAAACACCCAGAAGATAGTCTAGAAATTGTAAGAGAACTTAGTAGTTAAAAAATTAGGCTGGATGAGATCATTCAGACTGAGTGAGCAGATTGAAAAAGAAGTCCAAGAAATAGGACCTTAGGGAACAACTTAAAAGCAAGAAGGGAAAGAAAGTGGAAGGTATTTGGCAGTTTTGTTAAGACTTTGCGTGTGTGCTCGCTTAGGCAGCTCATGTACTAAAACTGGAACTATACAGAGAAGATGAGCGTGGCCCCAGTGCAAGGATGACATGCAAATTCATGAAGCATTCCATATTTTTAAGAGGGAACTAAGAGAGAAAGAAGGAAGGAAAGAAAGAACACAGAGATGCGTTAGACTCGCAGATGGGAGAAAGCATAGGTAGGGTCGCATGGGGGGTTGCGGGGAGGGAGGTCGGGGATTAATTGGGTGGGGACATGGAGAATAATCGCAGTTTGTGGTAATGGGCATCCTGATAGTATTGATCTGACCATCTCATCCTGGATGCAGGTGGTGAAGGTCAGCTTTGTACCCCATGAATATGCATAATCAATAAAAAAATAAAAACAAAAACAAAAAACAACTTTACTTTTATATTTACGTGCCCAGTCCATAAAAAGAGAGCCAGGTAAAATTGAAAAAGATGTCAGGCAAAAATAGTTGGATTATATTAGCTTTTTGTCCCTGTATTCCTGTCTCCCGTTACCTTAGTGGTGCTCTCCAGCTCCTGCTCCTTGGCTCCAGCTTCCCAGTATAGCTTCTGACACATCACCTCCTTGGCTTCTGTGTCTTTACAGTACTGTTTTTTACTTCCTTCTCAGATCATGAGCTGAAGTGACTTACTACTCACTGCTTTCTGCTACTGACCTTGCATTCCATGTCATACAAGCCATGAAAGAAACCCAAAATCAGAAAAAAAAAAAAGAAGATTAGAAATGAACAAGAAAAGAGTGGCTTCGGAGAAGTCAAGGAAGCAAAATATTTCAGGAAGAATAGTCAACATGCCAATATAATAGAATGAGGACTAAAATGGAGATAATTGGATTTGGAACTTAGGAAGCTCCTGGTATCTGAATGAGAGCAATTTCAATAAAGAAACATGTCTATTAAAAAGAATTAGTTGGGATAAACTTTAAACCCTCTAATTTTCTCCACAAAGCAGAAAGAAGATCACCTGATAGTGGGGAGGTTTTAGCAGGAAATTAAAATGTGTAGTCCACATAGGTGATTTACATATATTTAATTCTCACAATCACCTTTTGGAGTGGCTATTACAAGGCAACTTGATGAAATGAAGTTAAGTAAACTGCCTAAAGTCATGCAGCTAGTATGAGGCAAATTTAGAATTCAAACCCAGGTCTGTCTCCAAATTCTCTGCTTTTCTTACTGCATTCAAATTTAGAGCAGCCACTGAGAGAAATGTGAAAGTATAGATGCGGTATTAGTGGTGGTAGTATTATAAATATTATCACTTACATATAAGTATATAATGATGGTAATAACGAAGATAAGACCAATCGATGGTGATGCTGATGAGAAGAGAGGGATGAATGCTTTGCTGCTTAAGATTTAACTGCAACAACGGCCTCTTCTCACTTTATGCCTTAAAACAGAATACCTGCTACCAAGTGATGTTACTTCTACAAATGACTTTTGTTAAAGTTTGCCACAAAGTCATAATCTAAAAATATCTTTAAAATATTGTAAGTCCCTACTGTAATTAAAACATTAAGTTTTGTTTATAAAATTATGAATGATATGAAACCACAGACGTTTCCCTTGAACCTTGAATTATATTAAATACAAAAGAATTATACTCTTTGACGTTGAAGTTTAGATTCTTTTAACACCCTGCTTCTTGAATTGCAGATGTCTAAGGAAGTATTACACTTTCTATCAAAAATGTAATGATGATGGGCCGGCCCGGTGGCGCACTCGGTAGAGTAGCACTTGGGAGCGCGGCGGCACTCCTGCCGAGGGTTCGGATCCCATATAGAGACCGGTCCGCTCGCTGGTTGAGCGTGGTGCAGACGCAACACCGAGGGTTGCGATCCCGTTACCAGTCATGAAAAAAGACAAAAAAAAGGAAAAAAAACAAAAAACAAACAAAAAAAATGTAATGATGAAAAATGACACAATGGTAGCTATAAAATTATAGAAAAAACCATGAAGCAGGCAGCATTAATATTTGAAAGGTAGTAAAGTATAACCCAGCTATCTGAAAGGGAAAAAAATCTTTTTAAATTATAAAGTTTTTGTATAGAATGGAGGGACTTGTCACTTAAGTATGTGACATTAAAAAAATAGTTTTGTTGAAAATCTTTTAAAAGGACATATATTAAGGAGTATATGTTTATCTCATAAAACAGGTGATACTTAACCTGAATTATCTTTTGTGATGATTCTGACAATAGAGTGATTGCCCTCTGGATAGACTGAGGATTATAGGATAAATTCCCCCTACATTAAAATGGCTTCATAAAGCTATGCCTTTTAAATCCTTGTATCTGCTTTTTTATAGGTTTTTCGTCTCCTTCCTTGTTAATGCTCATTTCTCTTGGCTGCCCATATACTTGCACATACTCACTCATGCCTCTTGTAACATTAAACCAAACCACTAACCCGTACACATGTAAATAAAGTAAAATTTGCACATGGCTTTGTTTATTACCCACAATGCTCCTTGGCAGGCTCCCATTCCATTTCCACCTGGCATCCCAGACTTGGTTTCTTTTCTTCCTGTTTCTGCCACTTAGACTTGATTGGAGTGTGCCACTCAGATCTCCCTTCAAGAGAGCATACTGTATAGAGTGTAGCTGGTTAGCAGGCTCCAGCTCGCTGCTACACCTCCACATCTGTGGCATTCACGCTGAGGCCACTCTGTGCTCCCATTCCCACCCCCACCCCCACTTTGCTCCCAGGCAGTGCCTGAATACAGTGGGATACTATATCTGTGCCATTTCTGCCCAACACAAGAATCCTCTGATGGGAAGTCTTTCCTCCAGGACCTCCCAATCACCTGGCCAAGAATTTCTCAGAGCTGCAGTGCAGCCTGGGGCTCTTCCTACCCCATCTTCTCTCCTTCCCTCTTTCCTTTCACATGTATCAAACCTACTTTGTGGTTTGAAATCTCTCCCCACCTACTCTTGCTCCTCTTCCCTTTATCTTTCACAGATGTTTTCTCCAAAACATCTTTTGAATATCTAATTTTGGCTTGGTATCTGTTGCTCAGAGGACATGAACTGATACAGTTGATAAAAAATCATCCAAGAAAGAGGCAGTAAAATTAGGTTTGGGGACTGTTCACTCATGCTTGGCTGGCAAGCAGGACCAGATTCCGAGTGGAATGTGAGGAATGGATAGTCCCTGGCACAAAGTGGTTGCACAGTTGCTGAAGATTTCACTGGTGATGACCTGGGAATACATCCTAGTAGAGGGGAACAGATTTGCTTGTTTAAGGATTTAGGCATTTCAAAGCTGTAACCATGAATAGACGCATGAATGGGCAAGTTGGTCTGAGAAGGTATAATTACCAAGGAATCAGATATCTCAAGAATGAAGGTTTGGGTCATACCACCAGGTAAGCCACCAGGAACTGCAGAGGTGATAAAAAGAGGAATTTAGAAAGGACAGTGGAGGAGGGAGACAATGAATACCAGTTACAGTTCTGAGATCAGCTGCAGCTTCTAGAGATTCAATTTGTCCTACTTCCTTCTTTGAAGTTTCCTCTCAAGCAGAGAGGTTCACAGGAACCATGGAAGACCTGCTCCCTGAACATGTGTGGGAAAATGTATCTGTGTGACACACGAGTGAACCATAGCAGCCAGGCAGGTGTGAAAGCCAGATCTCCCTTCCAAAGAACCTGCTGTGAGGAATGTAATTGGCCAACCATGTCCAGCTGCTGCATTTTCTTACCTGACAAGCATTTATGCTGAAGCCAGGCTGGCCTCAGGCTACGCTCAGCCAGTGATGGTGCACAGTGAGGGTACTAGAGCTGGGTCATTTCTTGCCAGTGCTTGACTGCTCTAATGGCTATCCCAAGCCAGGGCACTTGCCATCGCCTGGCTGCAATGCCATCTAGGACTCTTTCTACAAGATCCTCTTTCCTTTCCTCTCTCTTTTTACAGGGTTCAGACCTGTATTTTGTGTCCCTGCCTACTCCTATTCCCTTTCCTCTTCATCCTTCGCAGGCATGTTCCTCAATATATTTCCTGCCCATCTCATTCTTTCTTCATGTCTTGCCTCTTGGAGGACCTGAACTGAAACAAATTATTTTTAAAATTTTGATATTTAGAATTCCCTATAAACTTTGATATGTCTTAGTCCACTTGTGCTGCTAAAACAAAATACCTGAGACTAGGTAATTTATAAAAAACAGAAATTTATTTCTCACAGTTCTGGAGTCTGGGAAGCACAAGATCAGGGTGCTGGCATATTCAATGTCTATTGAGGGTTGCTCTCTGTCTCCAAGATGGCACCTTCTTGCTATGTCCTCACATGGCAGAAAGCAGAAGGGCAAAAAAGGACTAGTTAGTTCTCTTGAACCTTTCAGTATGGACACTAATCCCATTCATAAGGGTAGAGCCTTTATTACTTAATCACTTCCTACGGACCCCATCTCTTAATACTATCAAATTGGGTTTTAGGTTCCAACATATACATTTGGATGGATACATACATTCAAACCATAGAAATATGTGTTTATTCTTCCACTTCAGACAATTCACCTCAGTTTCGTCCCTTTAGTCCTCAGCCCCTGGCACATTTCCAGGCTGTGTTTGTGAATCTAAACTGGAGTCTGGCATTCAAGCACACTTTTAAAGACCATATCCAATTAGTTCAGTCCTGACAACAGTCTTATCATTGATTAGTGATGGGTCACAGTCCTTGGACAATTATTGCTTTTGAAGCCAAGCTAACAGGTGCTTCACATTGTCAATGCATAAATTATCTGGTCTCATTTAGAAGACTTTTTTAAAAAACATATTAAACTTCCCTTCACAGATTCTACATTTACATGTCCCTTCTGAGCCAAGTGAGGTGTTGGATTTTCAAGTTAATTCTCCCCACAGCTTTCCAAATATATAGCTGGATATAAATTCTTAGGATTCTCTAGTTAAAATCTGAATTTCTTGTAGAATCATTAGCATTTGAGCTGCCCACTCAAAAGGAGTGTTCCTACAACTCTGTTTTCAGCTCATTTTATATCCCTCCGTTTATTGTGTCTCAGCTCTCTGGCCAACTCCTCCACTTCTTTTTTGGTTGTAATATTCCATTACCCTTTCTGGTTTTGCACTCAATTGTCCATTTACGGGCAGCACTTTGCTTTTATTCGCCCAGTAGGAGAAACCCAACCTCTGAAGTTGTGCTATTCCAGAATAGTTTTCACATGAGCACAGATCTTTTTCTTAATATATTTTTCAGCTGGTAAATCTATTTCTAACACAAAAAAATATTCCAAGATAGAGCATGACAAAGAAAACCTCAGTTAACTAGGTTAGCGCTACTTTCATATAAACTGCTTAAAGTTTTTCAGGTGCCATAATTATAGGAAACTATATCTGTGATGCAAATTCACGTTTAAGGCAATTATAAATATTTCACTTACAAAATGCCCATTCATAAAGCTCACCCAAGTTTCCACTGAGTTGAGTCTAACATGGTATAAGCATGTCTATGACTGCTTCATAATGAACACCTCAGAGAATCACTTGCCTGAAGGAGTCTGAGGAAATCAGCCCTGCTGTATTGTCCTGCCTTCGGGCAGAACTGTACATAAATAAACCAGACAGGACAAAAAATTCCCCAGTAAATTCACTCTAGATTTTAACAATGAGCACAGTCAGGAATTTCTTCTTTGAGTATAAAAAGCCCTCTCTTGTAGCTCAAACCCATTTTTTAATTATAAGTCTGATATAGAAGTTAAATTTTTTATTTTTTATACAATTAGTGAACATATTTCCCAATATATTTTATATGATATAAATTTTTGTGTAAATGACCATTTTATATTTATATAAAAATACAACCCATTTATTCATTCATTCAATAAATATGTGTTCATCTCAAACAAACTTTTAGCAATTTTTATAACTTCTACCTAATGAAAATCACTCCGGGTTCATGGCTCCTTTGACATGCTCAATATCTTCCAATTATTGTGATCATTTTTAATGCCAAATTTGTTACCTTTTGCCCAGTGACTGCTTTCTCCTGGCTTCACTCTTTCATTTTTAACACTTCTTTAGGCATTTTCAAAACCATCTTTAGTTTTTAACAAAAACAAGACTTTGGGGTTCTTCTTGCTTTGTCCTCCCCTAAGATCTGGTAACATATGCCTTACAAGGAGCCCTGGTTCCTTTACTAAGAGTTTTGTAAGAAGAAAAAGTATGGGTATTAGGGAGGGTTCTTCTTGCTTTGTCCTCCCCTAAGATCTGGTAACATATGCCTTACAAGGAGCCCTGGCTCCTTTACTAAGAGTTTTGTAAGAAGAAAAAGTATGGGTATTAGGGATTTGCCTTATATTTTTTCTCACGACTATTGGAAGTAGTTTGAGCTGAGATCTATAGGGTAAGAAGAAGTTAGCCAGGCGAAGTAGAGGTACAAGAGGGTTTTAGGCAGGGGGGGAAATCTAATAAGGCAAGACAGCAATTAACAAGCGGTAAAATAATGTGTACTAACTGATGTGAAAGAGGATGTAAAGGGACTAGGGAAGCCCCTGAAGAAACATCTTACCTAGTCTGGAAATTGAGAAATGTTGAGGAATCTGGTAAGGCTTTCTGCACAAAGTGACTATCGTAGTAGGCATTACTAGTGCTCACCAGTTCTCCTTTTCCTTCCTGAGCATATGGTAGGCTACACTTCCTGGCTCCACTAGTCTGGAAATTGAGAAATGTTGAGGAATCTGGTAAGGCTTTCTGCACAAAGTGACTATCATAGTAGGCATTACTAGTGCTCACCAGTTCTCCTTTTCCTTCCTGAGCATATGGTAGGCTACACTTCCTGGCTCCATTGTAATTAATCTAGGCCATAGCTAGCTAATAAAGTGTGAGCAGAAGGGATGTGCGTCATTCCTCTGTGGTTCTGCACTCCCTCTCTCTTCCCATGACAAAATGACCAGAAACATTCCAGATGATGGAACCTCTAACACCTGGATCCTTGAATGACTATGTGGAACAGAACACGTATTTGTCAACCTGCAACAACCTTGGTGTGAGTAAGAAAAACTCTGACCAGAAACATTCCAGATGATGGAACCTCTAACACCTGGATCCTTGAATGACTATGTGGATCAGAACACGTATTTGTCAACCTGCAACAACCTTGGTGTGAGTAAGAAAAACTCTTTTAGATGTTGAGCAGCTATAAGTTGGAGACTGCTGGTTGCTATAGCAAACCTAGCCTATTATGACTAATGCAACCTCATATCTTCCTCATACTCCGACTGTTGGTTGCTATAGCAAACCTAGCCTATTATGACTAATGCAACCTCATATCTTCCTCATACTCTTTGGGTAAACTTGACCCTTCTTGGGCTGGCATGGCAGGAGAGCAATCAGGCATCAAGATATCAATTTGCAACCCAAGCTAATTCACAAAAGCCATCAGGAAAGTAAGCTTTTCTGTCTCCTAATCCAAGGTTCCTTCCAGGAAGTGAGGCTGGCAAGCAAAACAGTAGGTTAAAAAACACCTAGTCTGTTTGCACTAGTTATGAGCAAATCTGTGGAAGATAAAACAGGACTTCAGTCCCCAGAAAATTTTGGAGACTATTCCATCCCTTATTATAGTTTACTTCATTTGCATGTGGCTCTTCTTACTATGCCATTATTAATATGGAGGGAAGGGGGTGTGAAGCCTGTAACAGAGGGAATGTTGTCTGCAAAACTGAGCCTTAACAGGGCCTCCTGCCCCACATTGTCAAATTCCAAATTCCTAGTTCATCTCAGTTCTGTGGTTGCAAGATGTAAACAATTTATAGTCTATTTATCTTGTCTATGTCTTTCTTCATTGGCCAAAACACATTCTCAAAACTCTCTAAATTAATACATTATATTTCTATTAATGTAAAACAGACATACGCATAACACACTGAAAAGTTCCCAAGTATACTTAACTACATAATTACCATTTTTAAAATCCTTTGTGGACCCCTGTTATGGATCATTTTATTTGTTTAATACTTACCTTTTTCTCTTTAAAAAGTAAACTCCATGAGGACAAGGACTTTGTCTGTTTTGTGCTCTGCTCCTATCCCCAGAGCTTAACAACGGTCCTGGCACATAGTAGGTATGCAATATGTATTGGATGAATGAATGGCTCATTTTATAAGGATCACTGTAGTTGCAATGAAAAGAGTAGATTGGAATTCAGTGAGACTAGAAGCAGAGAGTCCAGATGGAGACCACTGCAGTTCCTCAAATAAGGGAGGAAGATGACTCAGACCAACACATTCACAATGGGGATGGAGAGAAATGAACAGATCTGAGACATACTTAGAAGAGAGAGTACATAGGACATGGTGATTGATCGGAATGTTAGGAGCTATGCAGTGGCAAAAGTCAAAATTTCCACCTTGGGTAATGAAGTGAGAAAGGGAACCCTGAGGAGGAACAGATTTAGGAGGGCACATTTAGGTGATAATGAGTCCAGTTGGTACAGATTCCCATGAGCTATCTAAGTATCAATGCCCAGTAGGCAATTGTGTATATCTCTTCTGTAACTCAGAACACAGCACAGTGGGATGTGCCTGAAAACAGGTTTGGGGAAAAGCGTAGCCAGAGAAATGTGCAGCCATATTAAGTAGAAAAAAGCAATTTATAAGATGAGGGCCTAGGCTAAAACCCTAGGATTTACCCACTTTTAAGTTTTTGTTTGTTTGTTTGTTTCTGAGGAATCAAAGCTCATTTACTGAGTTAGTTGGACATGGTAAGATGGTAGAATACACTCAGAAAGTAAGTTCATTCTTCTCCTGTTATTGCTTTCAGACCATTCCACCAGGGACAATATCTTGAGCAAATTCGATTAATTTTTGTTAATGTCTTCAAATAGTCCCATTTTCATATTAAAACATTCAGACCAATCTAAATTAAAACTTTCATTTCACATTCAGTCCAAGCTTTCTTCCTTCCTTCAGCCTGAGCCTGACACAGGCTCCCAGTCATGGAGTGGAGAAGTGTTATTGTTAGTTCTTTCACTATTTTGGTCTGTATATTCCCCCATTCCTTCTCTGGCTCTTAGTTCCCTCCAGGCTGTGGTAAGAGGTGGCATAAGAGAAAATGTGGCAGAATCATTTCTTTTGTAGTTGGCCATCAAATGGTCTCTGCCACAACAGATGTTAAAATGCTCTTCCTCTTGTGGGGGGCTGTGTAAGCTCTCTAAGGACATTTACTTATCCCTCATCTTCCCCCAAATTTCTGGGAACATTTATAGGGCACTCTTCCTTGACTCAGAAAATACATAATCAAACTGACCTCCTACAATTCCCCCAACCTCCATCTCTTTTTTTCTGATGGGGTAACTATCCCCTACATAGCTCATGTCTTGGGTAGGATCCTTACGAGATCATGCTGCTTTCCCCTATTAGTCAGGATAGGCTGGATTATGCTACAACAGCTCCTAAATGTCAGTAGGAATTTTCTCTGATTCATGCTGCATGTCCACAGCAGGTTAGCAGCAAGGCTCTGCTTCTGTTCTTTCAGGGACTCAGGATGATAGAGAATCCCTCTAGACTCATGCTTCTACGATCACCATGGCAGGTGGAAAGAAACATGGTGAATCCCGCACTGACTCTTCAAGCTTGAACCCAGAAGTGATACCTGTCTTTCTTACCACGTTTCATGGGCCAAAGCTGGTCACATACCCAAGCCTAATTTGAAAGAGGGTGAGAAAGTATAATCCACATGCCTAGATGGAGAGAAGAACTAGGATATTTTAAAACAGCCCTGATGAGTACCATATCCCCACATGGTCCAGGAGACCTCAAGGAAGCATTCTAAACACTGGTAATATAGACTGCTCCTGCTGTCCCTCCCCATCTTCCCTCCCTCCGCTGACAGAGCCTTTCTAGCCATCTTCTGTCTTTATCACATACACTCTTAAATTCTCTGAAGGCCAGCTCAGGCTCTCTAAAATCTTATGTTTGGTTCTCATAAGAGCCTGAAGGTGGGCCAAGGGGTTTTTGCATTTCAGCAAGCATCCACCTGGGAGTAAGAGGCCAGGGTTCATTTGTGGGCAGTGCCAACCCTAAATTTCTCTGAGTATTCATTTGCTGCCTCTCTTGCTTGGCTTGAGGTGGGGTGGCAAGCCCCTTACCTCCTCCATGTGAGGAGACAAAAAGGCCGCAGCATTCCCTACATGGCCAGCAACTTTTTTTCAAGAAATCCTCTAGTGAATCCCTAGGTGAGCCAACGGGTGCAGGACAAGATCTGTGTACTCTCAGCAAGTTACGCTTCTCTTTTCAATATGGGAGTACCTGTCATTTGTTTTCACCTTCTGGTTTCAGCTTAAGTTTGAGACATCAGGGACAGTGCCATTTAGCATTTTATTGCATCTCTAAATGGACTAGGGACAATCTACCAAAGAAATAAAAAGAGCATCAGGAGACAATGTGATCTTGGGAGCCAAGGAGAGTGTTGAGAAAACAAAGAAGTGTTCTGACCATTTTAAATCTATTGACAAGCTAAGAAAGGTAAGGGCAGAAGCATGTCCATTGAATTTTGGGGAAAATATAATTACCTGGCCAAAGAGGGCTTTAGTAGAAGGGTGGGAACGAGTTACATCACAGTGGGCTGAGGAGTGAGAGGGAGGCGGCGGTGGGGAAGCCATCCTACGAGCACACATCAAGCAGTGTGGTTGTGAAAGGAAGAGATGACAAAGCGCTACTCGAGGGGCATATGGGGGTCAGAGGAGGAAGGATTGTTTTTTTAAACAAAGACTTGATCATGTCTCAGGGCTAGTAAAAAAGGAACTAGTTGAGAATAAGAGATTAAATGGATGATGAAGTGGTTTTCAATCAATAGTTTTTTCATTTCTAAAAGGAAAACAAACCCACATAACTGATGTAGAAATTAACTGCAGAGATGCTGAAAGGCAATGAAATGCTGGTATTGGTGTGGGGAGGTGGGGCAGTGGGGTGAGAAGAAGAAGAAAAACAAGTAGAATTGGAATACTGTCTCTGTGTGAATAATAATGATGCTTGGACGATTGTGGTTTTTCATTCAACAGAATAGATACGTTCATAGGGCTCTAAAATTTTAGAAACATCTCTGCGTCATCAAGTGAATACTTTTCTCTTCTCTTGGTGGTGACCAAGAGGCTTAACCTCCTCCCCTGGTGCTATTTACAAGTTCAGTAAAGTGCATTTTATTTATTTCATTCCTTACGATAGGAAAAACCCTAACGGTATCCGTTAGCATTTATAAGGAACTAATCTGCTAAGTGCTTTTTGTCTTTCAACTCCCACTCAGGTAGGTACCTCCCTGCAACAACAATCATCTCTCCCATCCAGATATCTAAATCTTTTGATTTCTATACATTTTAAATTATTCAATTTGGGATTTTTGTGGTTGTTGCTGAAACCAGCTTCCTATGGTAGGTGTAAAAAGATGAGTTTCCACACCTTCATTTCAAACTTGTTTCCAAATCTAATTATGTGGATTGCTAAATTTGATCTGGAAATGTTCATAGATTGTAATTTAAAAGGAGGTCAACTATTTCCATCTCCTTCTCTGACATGCCTCCTCCCTGCCCCTCCATCACCAAACATGTAGTACTGTGCCTGGAAATAGTAAGAGTTCAAGCAATGTCAGATGAAAGGATAAATGAAAAGGTGGATGGAGGAATGTATGAAAGAGTAAAGGAATATTATATATGTGGCACGTAATATAGACTGTCTCACTCATTCTGATCCACTTGAACAGTGCCTTACTGAGCAATCAAAGCTGAAAAGCTCAAGGCTACATGTTTTTGACTTCCTTACAGATCATTTTCCATATACAACCTCCTTTCCACCAAGTACATGTACACGTGCAAAAATTGGAAGATGGAAGTGACTGTTGTGAGATGGAAGGTATGTGTCTGCCAATTCCCTCTGGAGGACATTGGTTTTTTCTGTAGCAGTGGTAGCCTAGGTTCCAGTATCTGGTCATTAACTCTGTTGGCATTTGGAAGTTTATGATGAGCCTTGAAAACCTAAGAAAGAGAGTGTCTCAAAAACAACAAATCAGCTGTCCAGCAGCAACGTTGATAGGTCAGTTCTGCAGTGTTGTTCTGAGAGTCATTTGTGGAAGCTCAACTATATCCCCTCCTCCAGTCCTTCAAAATACTGGATAAGCAAGGAAGTCATTAGTGCTGTTTACCAAACATATTTCTGTTTTTCTGTTTTCTGGGCACATGATAAGATTGCTCTATCCTGTCCCCTTGGAGTTGGGTTTGGCTATGTGACATGCTTGAACCAATGAAATAAGAACATAAGTGAGCTTTCTGCATGCAAGCTTTAAGAGATAGTACACAATTTATCAGTTCTTTCCTTCTACCACGGCTAATGACAATGTTCCAGAAAATAGTTGCTCCTAATGTTTAGATGAAGGATGCCACAGAATGGAATCCCTAATCAACCCACAATGTGCACATAGCAGGTGTGAGAAATAAACCTTTATTGTTTTATAAAAATGAGGTTTGGGGGCTGTTGGTTACTGCAGTAGAGCCTACGTAGGTCATTCTATTGAAGAAGGTCATCCCTTCTCAAACTAGAGTAAATTTTGTTGTCTGCAGTTGAGCCCTGAGTAATTATTTCCGGGAATATGACAATGACATATAGTTTAAAAACTAACCACTGTTAAACTTATAAGATCATTACTAATCCTTAAATGAGGGAAACCATCTTCTTCTTCTTTCTTTTTCCCCATAGTGCATGTAGCCTAGCAGCAGGGCCGCTGTATTGCACACCTCCTGGGGGCACCATTCACAGTGTAGTGGTGCCCTGAGGAGGCTACACTGTGAATGACATTCCTAGATTTTGGCAATGCCATGAGCCAGCCAAGCAGAGTGCTAGAGGCATAGCAGGAAAATTATCTTGTTTGGTTTGTCTTATAGCAAGGAAATTAGGAAGTAAACAAAACCAATAACTATAGCATAAAGCTTTACTAAATTATTAACTAAATGAATGTAGTGACAATGAGACCCTGAGATGGAGGGATGATTATTTGGAACCACCAACATTTTTGTTAAAATGCTCAACGTTTGTCTTATAGCAAGGAAATTAGGAAGTAAACAAAACCAATAACTATAGCATAAAGCTTTGCTAAATTATTAACTAAATGAATGTAGTGACAATGAGACCCTGAGATGGAGGGATGATTATTTGGAACCACCAACATTTTTGTTAAAATGCTCAACGTAATTCTGATTTTTTATTCTGAGGTTTTAAACCTCAAATCCATCATGTAACAGAAGACAGATGGTGTACTTGTTAGGATTAGCTCCAGCTATCTGTGACAGAAAAGTCCTAAATAACAGTGACTTATACAAGACAGAAATTTATTTCTCTGTTACACAGAAGTTCAATAGGAGATAGCCCAGTTCAGGGAAGCTTCTTGAAGTTGTCAGGGACCCAGGCTGTTATCATCCCCCACATGTGCCTTCTATATAATAGTCCAAAATGACTGCTCAAGTCAAGCTACCATGTCCATATTCCAGGAAGCAAGAAAGAAAAAGGAGGAAGAGGAGCATGTTCCTTCCTTTCAGGGTTCACACTGTACTTCTGATTGTATTTTATTGACCAGAACTTAGTCGCATGATTATACTCTTAGTTGCAAGTGGGAAATAAAGTCTTTATTTTGGATAGCCCTGTGTCTAAAAGTTGAGGTTTATATTACTAAAGAAGAAAGAAAGAATAGATTTGAGGGATAGTTAGTAATCTGTCTCACAGATGGTTAGTGTAGTGGGTTGAGTAGAGTCTTCCCAAAATGTATGTGCACCATAAACCTTAAATGTGACCTTATTTGGAAATAAGGTCTTTGTAGATAGACTTAGTTAAGGATCTTGAGATGAAGTCATCCTGGATTTATAGTGGGCCCTAAAGCCAATGGCTGGTGTCTTTACAAGAAGAAGAGAGGACACAAAGACACAGAGTTGAAGGCCATGTGAAAACAGAAGCAGAAATTGGAGTTATGTTGCCACAAACCAAAGAACACCAGGAGCTACCAGAAGCTGGAAAAGGATTATTCCCTAGGGCTTTCAGAGGGAGTGTGGCCCTGCTCCCAGCTTCATTTCAGACTTCTGGCCCCCAGAACTGTGAGAGAATAAAGTCCTACTGTTTCGAATCACCGGGTTTGCGTAATTTGTTACAACAGCCCTGGAAACTAACATAATTAGTTAATATTGCTCGTGGCTGTTACTAAATGGAGGGCTAACATAGCATAGCTATAATAATAATATTAGTACTTCATTTTGATTATATTTCCTATAGTTATCCAAAGGCAGGTTGGGTTTTACTTTGCTAGGATATTTGTGGTTCAGAATTTGGTCTCTCGCTATTCTTATCATAGAACCATGATTTTCAGCTCCACACAGAAGAAAATGGAGATATAATGTGGACAATTTATGTATACTTAGCCCCTTCTATGTGGCAAGGACCTAACATTTTCTCACCTAATCCTTACAGTTATCTTATATGGTTGGTATAAAACCCATTTAACAGATGAGGAAACAGGATGAAAGAGGTTAAGTATATATTTAGTCAAGTGCAGAGTCAATACTTATAGCCAGGTCTGTCTGACTCTCAAGGTCAAACTCTTTCCCACAGGGGTGATTAGGGTGGGGAATAACTGACTCTCCCACCTACCCAACAGATCGCTTTGTGCCAGAGGCCAATAAATTTGCACAGAGGATGAAGCTTTCCAGTGAGTATGTGTTCACTTCCAGGCATGACTTGCCCATTTCAAAGCAATTCAATTCAAATAAACTCAACGAATCTCTATGTGCTGAGCACTGAAAATTATATAATGATATGTAAGACCATCCTTTTTCTCAAATTGCTTTCAATCTTAGCAGTGATTAGGGACTAGGAATCTATAATAGGACTATATGAATGTCTTTGAACACGGGCTGTTATACATGGTTACACATCAGAATCAGTTGGGCATACTTTTAGAAATCCAGATTCTTAGGCTCCACCTGACCCTGCAGAATCAGAATATTTGAGAGTGGGCCCCAGGACTCTGCATTTTAAAAAAGCTCTCCAGGTGATTCTTACCTAGCCAGCCCAGCCCCAGTTTAAGCAATAAATACTTTCCTTCTATAGTACCTTAAATATTAGTGATAGATAAAGACAGTAGCTATATATGGTAATAATGTTATAATTTTTCTTAATAGGAGGTATACTACTTATATCTGAGAAGCTCACTTATAGGAGCACTATGTAAACAATTTCTGTGTACACTTAACAGTGCCTCATCTGAAGAAAGAATAGCACTTCTTATTCCTCTGATAAATATGACAATAGATTACAAGGAGGCCATATAATCTTATCTACATGCCATTAAAACTATCGAGCAATAACCTAGCTCTATGACATCTAGATATTTCACCAAGTATTGAGGTAATGGAGTTTCTCACTTTGAACCTACTCTATGCAAAATCAGAATTTGGGGAGGCACAAAGAAATGTACATCAACTGCTATGTCCCGTGGATTTGCCATGGCTAAAGAAGTCTGAATGGCAAAGTTTTAATCAGACTTGAGGTCCTTGCCTATTACAATGATATCTATTCACAATAAATTCATTGCATTCTTAGCTTTCATTTGAATCATGTGTAACTTCGTCACCCTTCAGGAACTTAGATTACTTTTCTTTAAAATTCTTTCCACTTAGCATTGAATGGAATTCTCTAAGATGCACTCTATTTAATAGGAACAACAGCTGCTGAACAGGCATACTGACAAACATTTAAATTTTTAATTATTATGGAAGATAAACACAGAAGGAAGGGTTATATAAAATCTCCCACTAGTGTAGCAAAAAAAAAAAAAAAAAATCCAAACAGCATTGGAAAGACCAATTTAACCAATTTAACCAGTTTCTATTTTGTAGAAATAAGTTTTGCCAGGCACATTGCACCACTTTTTTCTCATAGTCAAAAAATCCTTCCAAGGTATATATATTCAATTAGTCATTATACAATATATATTCAATTTAGTACTATTATTAACAAAAATACTGGGTTTCTCTTAAAAGTACATTTCCCCATTAATGTGAAAATTATCAAAACAAGAATTCGATTTGGGAAAATAATTTATTGAAGGAAATATATGATTAATAGGTGAATGCTGGGGAAAATGGTTTTTTCCTCTACCAATGAAAAGAAGCAGAGAAATGTTAAAATGTTAAAACAAATCTTTACTAACTTGATCTTTTAAAATTCCATGAATGAAAAACAAAATTCTGGATCATCTTTTAATATACTGGGTATGATGCCAAAAGGAGGCCGTCTGCACCTTCAGCAAACAGTGGTCATGATATATCTAGTATCTAGAGTCACGTAGGAGCTTTATTCCCTGAATGTGTATGTTTCTGAGAGTTGTGGGGAGTAGTGGGGAAGACCACAGACTCTGGTTCCAGACTGTCTGGGTTCAAATATTGACTTTGCCTTTCAGAAGCTGTGTGGCACTGGACATGATCTATTACCTCTCTGTGCCTTAGCTTCCTCCCCTATTATGAGGAAAATGATCACACCCAACTCATAGGACTATTGTGAAAATTAAATGATGTACTTACTTGTACACATGACACCCTTAGAACAGTGTCTGGGACAGAGTGAGACCTCATTAATCTTAGCTGTTATTAGTATACTAATTTATTTGAGGCTTATCATCTCTTACCTAGTGTACCAGAAGAACAGGGTCAGCACCTAATTGATGAACTGCTAAGGGGCCTGTATAAAATGTGCCCTTTAGTAACTGTAATTCAACAGTAAATGTGTACTATAAGCTGGCACCATGCTAGGTACCTGGAATATGTCAAAGAACAAAAATAAAAATAAAATAAGCTGTGCCCTCATGGAGCTTACATTCCAGTAGGGGCTAATGGAAAATGAATAATAAACAAGTAAATTATGTAGTATGTTAGAAGATAAGTGCTTAGTAAAAAAAAAAGATAGAGTAGGATATAGGGAATTATAAGTTCAGGTAGAGGGGACAGGATGCACTGAAGGGACATTTGAGCAAAGACGTGAAAGAGATAAGAGGAGTTGACACTGCAGGAGGAAAAGTGTTCAGCAGGGGTACCAGCTCTTGTCTTCATTTCCAGTCACTGTCAATCAGTAATGACTCCCAAATTTATATTACCAACACGGGCCTCTCGCTCCTCTCTGGACTTCTATATCCAATTGTCTTTTCATCACGGCCTTTTCATCTTGGTTGATGGCAACTTCATCCTTCCAGTTGTTCAGCCAAGACCTCGACATTATCCTTGACTCTTCTCTTTCACGTTTCACATCCAATTTGACAGGAAAGTCTGTTGACTCAACCTTTAAAATGTATCCACGCTCTGATCGCTTCTTGCCCTCTTCATTGCTACCATTCCAGTTTGAGTGCCCATCATCTCTTGCCTGGTTTATTACAGCAGTTGTCCCGAAGAGCTCCCTTCTTCCACCCTTGTTCTCTAAGATAGATTCGCAACATAGGATCCATTCCCTTAAAAATCTAATTAAGATTGGGTCACTCCTCTGCTCGAAACCCTCTAGTGGCTCTCCATCTCACTCAGAGTAAAAGCCAAAGTCCTTAAAATGAACCACAAGACCCAACACACACTGCCCTTCCCCCACCTCCTAATTCTTGCCTCTTTAACCTTGTCAGCCTTCTCCACCTCATTCACTTTGTTCCAGCCACACTGTTGTAGCCTGGCTGGTTCTTGAACAGCCACCCAGGATCCCATCTAAGGCCTTTCATTAGCTCTACCTTCTGCCCGGAAGACTCTTCCCTCAGATATCCTGGTGGCCTTTATCTCCTTCAAGTCTTTGATCAAATCTCATGTCTTCAACAAGGCCCACTGTGACCACCCTGTTTCTGTGATTTTTTTCCCTTAGCACTCACCATATTTTCATATCTATGTACTTTATGGGTCTTCCCCCCCCCCCCCATTTATTTTCTCTCTTCTCCACTGGAATATAAGCTCCACAAGGACTGGGATCTTTGTGTTTTCACTATCATATCCATGTACCTAGTGCAGTGCCTGGCACATGGTATGCTCCACAAATATGTGCTAAATGAATGAGTGCCACTCTCTTTTATGTATGACATTTCTATGAGAAACTTTTCTCAGTTTCGTATTAGAAATCTTTTTAGTAGTGTATTTACTAATATGTCTCTTGATTTTAATGATTCTGCTGTAACATGTGAGTTTAGTTCTCCCTTAAAGCGTATCCAGGGTTTTGTATTTATTCAGGTATGGTGAGGCCAACAGATCAGGAGATGACTGCTGTTGAAAAGATTGTTATTCACAGCTCCCAAGAGGAGGGGCATGCCGAGCCATGCGGGGCCACATGGGGAAGCTCCAGGGTTGTCAGGAGGCAGAAGGAGTTAGGGAAAAACATGGGCTCCATCAATTAGCAGCCTGACAGTGCAATTTGAAGGTAGTCGATTACACAATTTACAGAGCTGTTTAAAATGCCTATTTAAATTTACTAGGTCAGACAATTTCTTAAAGACTTCACACGGTTACAACATTCAGTAATGCTGTTAAAGCAAGTGGTTTCTCAACTTTGAAACATGTGCTCCCATTTCTAAAGTAAGATTTTGGAATTGTTGGAAACATGAAAAATTTGACCCGGTTTCATCATTTTAAAAACACCCCAAACGTTTACAAGTTACCCTATTTATATACCATACATATTTTGTCCCATTGCCTTGGGAGAAAAGACTCCATTGAAGTGACTCTGCATTTTCTCTAACTCACCCTGATGTTTAAAATAGAGAATGGCCTGGCAGCAAGTTGTGCATTATGGCTGCTCTTGAATGCCCAGCACAGGAATAACAAATTGTATAAAGTGCCACTTGATTACATTTAAACGTCAATTTGCATTCTTTTGCTTTGATGAGAAATGTTCTGTATTTTCCAAATGAAGCTTTTTGCCCCTAAGCAATTAAGGAGAGATTTTTCAGCTACTCCTAGCCTTTAATTACAAGTGAATTTGAGTGCTAATGAGACTACAGTGGAATTTACTAAGAGCTGACATTTCCAAGACTGTCTATATTGAGTACTTTTTCTATAAGAGGGAGCAGGGAGGGGCTCAGAAATGATGTTTTCACTAACCCTGATGCATTTTTACTGATTATTAAATAAGAATGTAGGGCAACTAAGAGTAAAGGCTTATAGCAAAACACCATTCTTCCAGCGCCATATGCCTGAAATTGGGCTAGGTAATAGAAACCTGAACTGAGAAATGCAGTCCTTGTCCTCACAGATTAATATCATTTTGAAGCTCTCTCAGTGAGCTAGGCTTCTCTCCTTATGCTCCCAAAGACATTTGTATTAATAGACCTCTTAGTTTCAAGAAACAAAAAAATTAACTTGATTCAGATTAAGCAAAAAAGAGAAATTTCTTATAAGGCATATGGATATCTCCTGTAATTTAAGGTGGTGCTTGAGTGTCTCAAGAAGAATGAGAAGTGGGTATAGGACATATGGTATGGGACTCCGGCAGCACCTTGTTGCTGTCTCTACTCTCTTTAAATCTCTGCAGATCAGTAACATTTTTTTTCTCCTCTGAAAACTTCTTTACTCCTTAGGCCACAAGCCAAAAAAAGATCATTCTCCAGCTGTTAAGTTTATAGCTCTTCCATTCAAAAGGACACCTGATTTGTGGAATCATTTAAATCTCCAGATTTTCAGGAAATACAATCTGATTGGCCTAGCTTGGGTCAGATGGCCACCTGTGGACCAAATTGGCTGTAGCCAAGGGGATAGGGTCATTTTGTACACTCATGGGTCCTGGAGTCACCTCCCTGACCTTGTGGATTTAGGGTGGGAGTTGGGGACACCTTCCAGACCCAATATATGTCCAAATTAATATAGCAAAATAACTTTTTTTTTTTTTACTAAGAAAGTAATAATGTCAAAAGCTTCAAAGATAAAGAAATCCAAATTAATAAAGCAAAAAAACTTTTTTTTTTTTACTAAGAAAGTAATAATGTCAAAAGCTTCAAAGATAAAGAAATAGAGAAAAAATTTAAAACATTTATAAAATTAAAATTTTTTTTTTCCTTTTTGTCTTTTTTCATGTCCGGCAACGGATCGCAACCCTCAGTGTTGCACCCGTACCGGACTGGGACCGGCAATGGGATCGCAACCCTCGGTGTTGCGCCCGCACCTCGCTCAGCCAGTGAGCGGGAACCGGTCTGTATGTGGGATCCGAACCCTCGGCGGGAGCGCCACCGTGCTCCCAAGCGGCGCACTGTAGCAGTGCGCCACCGGGCCGACCCTAAAATTAAAAATTTGTAACTAACATTTACAACTTTCAAAAATCCACTGTTAACATTTGCATAAGCATTTCACTCTTTTCTCTATGCAAGCTAATCTAATCTATATATTTTTAAATATTGTACATTTTTTTTGTTTTTTACAAAACTTACATTTTGTACATTTTCCCATGTAATTATATATTCTTTAAAATAAATTTTAAATGACTGTAAGGTATTCCATTGTGTAATAATTTCTTTAATCAATCCTGCATGGTTTTCTTATTTTTGATTTTTTACTATTGAAAACAATGAGATAATATGATAATTAATATCCTTGTAAATAAATCTTGATGTACTTCTGTAGTAATTATTTTTAGTCATTAAAAAGGAGACCAAAACATAAGGTTTTAGGGATACTGTAGTCTCAGGGCAGTACAGTAAAAGCTTATGAATAACTAGGCTTACTACGACTCATGATTGGCATTCTTAATACAGACAAGAGGAATGCAGAATTTTAGGGTAATAGTCATCATCTACCAAGTCACCTTTTTCATCCTCCACTGGTAAAGTGTTTCTCATTTTTTCCAGTCCTCTCACCTTTCCCCTGAGGCCTTTAAACATACCCATACCTGTGTACTTCCATCACACCTGCATTGGGCACCATCTTTCTTGGAACAGTTATAACGTCGCGTTGTAATTGTTTATGTGAGCTTGTGAGTTCCTGGAGGGCAAGGGCTGTGTATTCTTGTTCTCTATATATCCAATATCTAGCACAGTGTTTGGTACACAGTATCAATACATCAGTAAATCAATAAGCCAATGAATGGATAAGTAAATAAATGACTTGGTCAATTGCCCATCTTCCCACTAAACACAAGAATATTTTCCACAGGTTTTTCTTGAATACTTCCAATGTTCTAGCCTGGGAGAAAATATGATGGAGTTAATTCATGATATATTCATTTGCTTATCCAGTAGACATCTATCCGTTGTCCATTACATGCTAGACACTTTGATAGTTGCTGGGGACTCACTTCTTTAGTGATTCTTACATAGCACACCTGGATTTCTGGGGGGTTCAGGTGCCTAAATATCGACTATGGACTCTGTATTATTCGGGGTTCTCTAGAGAAACAGAACCAATAGGCTCTCCCTCTCTCTCTCTCTGAATTGGCTCACATTCTTTATAATAAAATCATGGAGGCCGACAAGTCCCAAAATCTATAGAGTGAGTCAGCAAACTGAAGACCCAGGAGAGCCAATGATTTAGTTCCAGTCCAAAGGTCAGAAGGCTCAAGACCCCCAAAGAGCAGATGCTTCAGTTTGAGTCTGAAGGCCAGAAAAAAAGCCAATATTCCAGTTTGAAGCCTGTCAGGCAGGAAGAATTCCCTCTTACTCAGGGGAAGGACCAGCCTTTTTATACTGTTCAGACATTAAACTGATTGGATGAGGATCTCCCACATTACAGAGGGCAATCTGCTTTACTCAGTCTACTGACTTAAATGTTAATCTCATCCATGAACAGCATCACAGAAACACGCAGAATAACGTTTGACCAAATATCTGGGCACCACATGGCCCAATCATATTGATACATAAAACTAACTACCACAGCCTCTAAACATGTTTTTGTCACCTGACATAATGTTTAATATTAAGACATTTCGGGGCCGGCCCGTGGCTCACTCAGGAGAGTGCGGTGCTGATAAGACCAAGGCCACGGGTTCGGATCCCACATAGGGATGGCCGGTTCGCTCACTGGGCGTGCGTGGTGCTGACAACACCAAGTCAAGGGTTAAGATCCCCTTACCGGTCATCTTTAAAAAAAAAAAAAAAAAAAAGACATTTCGTATACAGATCTAAATTATTTTTCTTTAAAAAATTGGCAACCTATATGGCAATAATAAGTTAAAGTTGGCTGCCGTTGTTTAAATGGGGTATTAATCTTTCCAGGGTTTTAGACTTATTAATTCACTTTTCCAAGAAATATCTACTGAATGTGTCTTGTGCCTGTAGGCATTTGATGTTATGACCTTTGCATTAGACTAATTCATCTAGGTAGCTAAAAATAGTTGGGGCAGAATGAATAAAATGTATGGTAGAAAGAGCTCCCTGGTGACTCAACTCTTGATTAAGAGTCAAGAAACCTGGATTTGAGTTCCAGGTCTTCCATTATGTAGCTTTGTGGCCTTGAGTAAAATCTTTATAAACATTGATTTCCTTATTTGTACAAATGTGGTGATTGAAGATAATCTCCAAGTTCCTTCTAGCTCTTACATTAGTTTATGGAATTATTATTTCATAGGTCAGGGGAGGTAAAAAGTATCCACTTATTGGAATTATAAAAAAGTTTTGGAAATAGATAGTGGTTGCACAAAATTGCAGATATAATTAATGCCACTGAATTTTATGCTTAAAATTGTTAAAATAGCAAATTTTATGTCGTATATATTTTACCATAATAAAAAATGTTTTTTTTAAAAAGAAGAGATCCATGTAGATTGGGACCTTGTCCTCCAACATTGACAATCAGTTTTTTAATCCAATAATGAATGCAGCTTATGGGATGGTAAGGAATGAACAGAATAGCCCACAGCTCAGCTTAGGCCTAAAATGTGGACGGCTGTGATGTAGAGGTGCTCTGGTCTCCACGGTGTCCCTTATCCTTCTTGTCTGGAGGCTATTTCACTGTCTGCCTGGCTCCCTCATGTCAGGGACTGGTTGAGTTTCCAGACTGTCCACACCATCCATCTCTACCCCAAAGAAGGAAACTAAAACATCCCATATTAATCTGGATCAAGTTGTAAAAATATTCTATTTTCTCTCTTTGCCTTTTCTTCTAGCTTGGTGTTCTTAAAACTGAAATTAACTAAGCAATGTTTGCAAAAAGCAAAAATAGGGTGGATTTCAGTTTGCTTCATATTATTACTGCTGCCACTGCTGCTACTATTTCTAGGTAACATTTATTGATTGCTGTTTAATGCCAGGCAATATTCTTTTTTTTTTTTTTAAGGTAAGTTCCCTTTAATATTTTCAGGACCATGTGAACATATAAGCAAACTGTGTAAAGACACATAAAAATGACTGAATTTAAATTTTTTAGAACTATAAACATCTTTTTTTTTTAGTATGAGTTAGTTTTTTTTTTTTTTTAAATTTTATTTTATTTTGTCAATATACAATGTGGTTGATTATTGTGGCCCATTACCAAAACCTCCCCCCCATCCTCCCTCTGCCCCCTCCCTCCCAACAATCAGGCAAACTTAATGCATGGATTCATTTAATCCTCATAACATCCCCCAAGTATTTTATATTTTAAACCTTATGATTAATTTGGTCAAAAGTTTTTTCCCATTGTTAGGAAAAGGGAATGGTATCTGGGAGGGAGGGTTTCCACCCTGGTCCTCTTCCAACCACCAGCATAGGTCCTGTCTGCTGAAATTCCACATTTGCATCCCAGTTCCTGGAAGATAGGAAGAAAAGACTTAGTCTGAAAAGGCCATTGCTGTTTGGAGGCTAACAGGGAACTACAAAGGAACTAAGGTTGCATCTCTTTCTCTCAAGCACTCATGCACATTAGCTTTGTTTCCTTGCCCTCTACACCTTTTCCATAATTAAAAGGCTGAACCAGTATCTTTTTCCTATTCATCTATTCTGCTTCCCATCTCTGTAAACTGATTCCTGAACACTGAACGTACGCTGATCAGTTGCACAGTAAGTGACTCATGACTCCTCTCCTCTGTCCCCTTTGTGGGATGGTCACGCAGCACTCACAACTCATTCTCCACAAATAAAACTCCTGCCAACTGCCCACACTTAACAAATGTAACATATTCCTCTCCTCCTCAAACCATGCTCGTGTGTGTGGCCACAGCTGCCTGGCCATCCTCACGTGGAGACTTGGGAGACTGGTGATCAATTTGTATTTCACTAATTCTAGAAATATTGAATATTTTTTATATGATTACTAGCTACTTGTGTTTTATTTTCACTGAAGAGGACTCTCTCAGCCTAATTTTTCTTTCTTTTTAAAAAAAATTTTTTTTAATCTTGTTCTTTATTCAGCCTTATTTTTCTATTGGTTCATTTCTCCTTTGCTTAATACGTTTATAGGAGTTAGTTTTGATATACGTTATTATTCTCATTGCCAAACCTTTGTCTGTTCTATTTTTTTGCAACTAAAAAAAAACTATTTGGGTGCTATTTTTGTGGTATAGAAGTTTTAAATTGCATCAATCTTTGGGTTATGACTTTTGCTTTTGTAGGCCCTAAGAAAGTCTTCCTTACTCCAAGGTTATAAGCACAGGGTTTTATTTCCTTCTGACATTTTAATAGTTGTAGGCTGGGGGCCGGCCCGGTGGCGCACTGCTACAGTGCGCCGCTTGGGAGTGCGGTGGCGCTCCCGCTGAGGGTTCGGATCCCACATACAGACCGGTTCCCGCTCACTGGCTGAGCGAGGGGCGGGCACGGCACCGAGGGTTGCGATCCCGTTGCCAGTCCCGGTCCGGTGCGGGTGCGACACTGAGGGTTGCAGTCCGTTGCCGGACACGAAAAAAGACAAAAAGGGGAAAAAAAAATAGTTGTAGGTTGATTCTGATGTGCTTGTGGGGCATTCTGATAAATAAGGTGATTCCAATCTTTCCCAGGCTTTTAGTAAGCAAACTTACTCCTATCACTTTCGGTATCTTACATTTTCAACTGTCTTCCACCCTATTTCCAGTTGGGAGGGAGGTGAAATAAATAACATGAAATTATCCTATTTTAGTGTCTTGTGTTCTTTTTTGAAATTTGAGATCAGAAAAATATTTACTCAGCAAATATCTTCACATGCCTGCTTGAGCTAGGCATCAGGGTGCAGAACGCAGACAGATTACCCCAACTGTGCACAGCTCAGAGGCCAGTGGGAAGGCAGACATAAGCAAGTAACTGTAAGTGTGAGGGGAGCCAGGAGAGTCTAGGACAGGGTGCTGTGAGGTAACAAAATGCCAGCAGAGGTCCAACTGTCCTTGGTGACATAAATAAGATTGGTTTGGACCCTTCATTTCATGTCCTGTAGGAAGTCAGTAACCTTCCCAGGATTCCTGTGAATTCCTCAGGGCTGTGTCATTTTTGGCTCTGAGTTTTTGCTTCACTCAACTCTGTTTTACTTGTAACCTATCCCCGCAGGTGCTTGTTCTCTCTGCTCTGTCCCAGCTCGCTGGAACTTGGTTCATTCTCCTTGACTCTCCCTCAAGTCACTCACTCAGGCTTGTGTATATGAAACTCCAGTGAAGTTTTGGGGAGTTGGGTGTATACATGTGTCAACCAGAAAAATTTGCATCCAACGGTCCTTTCTTCCTGCCACTGAGTGCCCGTCCTGGTTATCACTGGTTACCTTTCTCTGTGGATTCCAGAGTCTTTGTGTCCTCTTTCTGCCTCAAGATTCTCCATACAGCTCCCAGCTTCTTAATTTCCAGGTCCTTCAGAAGCTCAGTATATCCCAGTTTATTCTGCAGATCAGTTTCACACAGTAGTCTCATCCTTTTGCAGCACAGAAAAACCAGCAGAGGCATCAGAGTTTCAGTTTTTCTTTTTTTCCCCTCTGTAAGGGGAAGGGGTGAGGATACAGATGGAGCTCCCCTTCCATGAGAATTGTGCCACCTTCTGTTAGCAGGCAGAAGCAGCCAGGCTCAGTTTTGCGCTTAAGCAGCTTTTTTCCTCCGGCAGAGGAATGTAACAGTGGAAGCTAAAGTAGTGTGGGTAGTCACTGAGGAAATAGCTCTGAAATTGAGATGTGAAGGAGGAGCAATTGTTATCCAGGAGAGGGACAGGGCTAGGAAGAGTGGGCTTGGAAAGGAAGTGTACCAGACAGAGTAAGCAGAACATGGAAAGGCCCCGAGCTAGACTAGAGCAAGGCTTATTCAAGAAATTAAGAGAAGGCAGCAGGAATTAAGAGATTGGGTAGGGCCGAGCCCGTGGCGCACTTGGGAGAGTGCGGCGCTGGGAGCGCAGCGACGCTCCTGCCGCGGGTTCGGATCCTACATAGGGATGGCCGGTGGAGGTGCGGCCGGTCACAAAAAGGACAAAAAAAAAAAAAAAAAAAAAAAAAAAAGAGATTGGGTAGGCAAAACGGAGTAGGTGGGATGTTATCTAAAGGGCAGAGTGGGGGTGGGATGGAGTTTATCTTAATGGAAATGGCAAAACATTAAAGGGTACTGAGAAAATAAGTAACAGGTTTTAATATTACACTTTAAAAAAGCTTACTCTGACACAATGCGATATTACTTCACACTCACTATGGTGGCATGGCTATGATTAAAAAAACAGAAAATAACAAGTGTTGACAAGGAAGTAAAGAAATGAGAATCCTTGTACATTGCTGCTGGGAATGTAAAATGGTGTAGCCACTTTAGAAAATGGTTTGGCAGTTCCTCAAAATGTTAAGCATAGAATTCCCATATGACTGAGCAATTCTACTCCTAGTTTTTGTTTCTTTTTAACTGATAAGGGGATCTTAACCCTTGACTTGGTGTCAGCACCACACTCTCCCAAGTGAGCCACGGGCAGGCCCTTACTCCTAGTTTTAAATACCCAAAAGAATTAAAAACTGGTATTCAAACACTTGTACACAAATGCTCATAACAGCACTATTCACCATTGCTCAAAGGTGGAAACAACCCAAATGTCTATAAACTGATGAATGGTTAAACAAAATGTAGTATATCCATATAATGAATATTATTTAGCCATAAAAAGGAATCAAATACTGATACATGTTATCACATGAATGAACCTCAAGAACGTTAGGCTAAGTAAAAGAAGCCAGACACAAAAGCTCACATATCTTTTTACATGAAATGTCCTGATTAGGTAAATCCACAGACACAAAGTAGATTGGTGGTGGCCAGGGTCTAGGGGAAGGGGAAGTGACTACCTGATGGATATGGAGTTTCCTTTTGGGATGGTGAAAATATTTTGGAACTAGATAGACATGCTGGTTGTATAACATTTTGAAAGTACTAAATGCCACTGAACTGCACACCTTAAAATGGTTGTGGTATATGACGTGCCAAACTTATCACACACAGGAGTGGGTACCTTAATATTAACATAAAAAGATTACCCTGATCTCCATGTAGAGAATGAATTGGAGAGGACGAGAATGGAGCAGGGAGAACAGTGGGGAGCTGCTGCTGTAGCCCAGGTGAGCAATGACAGTGACTTGGAGCAGGGTAGGACAATGGGACCTGGTGCTGGAATCGCCTGGGAAATATCGATATGAAGAATCACCCAGACAACTGGAAAGGGGGTCAGGATTTTAGGAAGAAGAAAGGGGGTGCGAGGGTAGTGGTGCAGACTAGGGAAGAGGAATATGTCTACAGCTTCCAGCTGAGGTCGCAGCAGATGATGAGCTCATGGGGCAGGGGGGAGTGGGCAGTAATGGGACAGCAGGAGGTGGCCATTGAAAGGGTCTTGAGCAAACACTATAATTTTGAAATACGGGCCCAGAAGACAAAGAAATGTAGGGGCTGGCCCGTGGCTCACTTGGGAGAGCGTGGTGCTGACAACACCAAGTCAAGGATTTTTAGGCTAAGGGATTATTGAGTGTGCTTTAGGCTCAAAGAGAAGGAACCACTAGCTAGGACAGTGGAACTGAGGATATGCATATTTGGTGCAACTAGACCAGGAGTATAGAGTTGGCTCTGGAAAGAAGTAGGAACAGTCCTTCCTCTGAGAAAGGATAGAGAGAGAGGATCATGGCTAAGAGAAATTTTGATGTGAGAGGGATAAATGTTGTGGGATTTCTACCCACATGCAAGGGTAAAACCTAAGGACAGCTGTGGAGAGACTGTGGCAGGACAGAGTACAGAGCTAGGCAATGTGGAAAACTTCCAGAGCAGATTTTAAAGAGAATGTGCTAGAGAGTAAAGTGAGTCTGGATGAAGAATTGCCAAGGAGCCCTGAAAGTCAAGAACATGCCTTTGTAGGGGAGCTGAGTTTCTTGTTATGAAATTTTTCCCCAAAAGCACTAGGCCTAAGTAAGAACTAAGGCAGTAATCCTGTTGAGTATATTATTACATAAAACACTGTAATCAAACAGCATCCGAAATAGAATGGAAATAGTGTGAAAGAAATACGAGTAGTCATATGAGAAGTAGGATTTGAAACCTTCCATACGTAAGCTCCTTCTTCAAAAGATATTTAAAACTATATTGTTAAGTAACTATACACTTAAATTAGCCAACAGGAATTATTTTCATACTCAGATGTATGCATATGCCATATAAACTATTACAATGAAATATAGGCAGCTTTTAAAAGGTCTACATACTGAAACTACGTTTTAGGGTTCTTAAGGATTTTTATACCACAGATGACATAAAAAACTTCAAAACCTGTGACATTGTACTAATTGTTAGTATGTATACTAAAAAACTGTCTACAATGAAATATAGGCAGCTTTTAAAAGGTCTACATACTGAAACTACGTTTTAGGGTTCTTCAGGATTTTTATACCACAGATGACATAAAAAACTTCAAAACCTGTGACATTGTACTAATTGTTAGTATGTATACTAAAAAACTGTCGTATTAATTGATTAAAGCATGTCTTGGAGAAATCAATTGGTTTTATTCACTACTTTAAATACTATACGTATAGCTCTTAACTAATTAATTATGGCTTCAGTTGATACTTTAGAAATTTAATTTCTTCAATAAACATCAAGGCCCTTCAAGTACAGGGTATGATGCCTTGAGCACTACAAAGAAGAATTAGAAATTGTCCCTATCCTTAGAAGGCTGAAATCTAGTTGGGGCTATAAAACCAGATGCAGCCAACACCCAAGATAAACCCGAAGCTTATGACTGGTGCAGAAGTACGAGTGTTGGAAGATTGAAAGATTCGAAGGCTCAGAGCTCCTTTTTATCAGGCGTAGGAGGGCAAGTGGGTTTGTTAAACCTAGTCATGGAAGAAGTTGTTTAGGAATTGAGACTTGCTGGGGTGAGGGGAGTGGTTATTTCTCTTAAGAGTAGAAGAGAACGTACAAATAGATCAAAAAGCATAAACTACGACATATATCACATCAGGAAAGTCGGAACAGTTGGCTGCAGCAAAGCAGAGGCATATAAGGGGTAGCAGGATGTGGTTTTGAATTTAAGCAGGTTACTGGAGCATACCATTAAGAGAATTAGGTGGGTAAATAGGCAAGACTGAAAGCTCTTTCATGTTATTGACGGATCAAAGAGAAACCATATTAAATGAGTTAGCACATGGAAAGCTCTTACCACAATACCTGTCACAAAGCAAGTGGTTCAGTGTGGGTTATCATTACAATTTTGGGGGGGATGGGGTTGGACGCAGCTGGCTGGCACAGGGAACCAAACCCTTGACCTTGGTGTTACAAGGCAGCACTGTAACCAACTGAGCTAACTGGCCAGACCCTTCATTACTATTATTGGACTGAGGTGTGCAGGTTGAACTTGACATCTCTAGCCACCTTCCACCAAACATTAAACATTGACTCCTGATTCCTTACCCTCCTCCCCAAACTGTTCCAGCTCGTCTCCCCCTGCACAGTGCACCATTGATATAGCTGCTGAAGCCAGGAACCCTTTCCTGACCACTGTCCATGACCAACCCAGCCCTGTTGTTTCTGCTTCCCAAATGTATCTTCCACCATTCCACTTTCCTCTTTTTTTTTTTTTCCTTTTTGTCTTTTTTCGGGTCCAGCAACGGATCGCAACCCTCAGTGT
>NW_007728675.1:205651-225828 GCF_000696425.1 Galeopterus variegatus | reverse complement strand
CCCGTACCGGACCGGGACCGGCAACAGGATCGCAACCCTCGGTGTTGCGGCCGTACCTCGCTCAGCCAGTGAGCGGGAACCGGTCTGTACGTGGGATCCGAACCCTCGGCGGGAGCGCCACCGCGCTCCCAAGCGGCGCACTGTAGCAGTGCGCCACCGGGCCGGCCTGCTTTCCTCATCCTGCATTTACCTGGACTTCTGCAATGGTTTCCTGTTCACATTTCCATTTTTGCTACCCTACAATCTATTTCCAACTCAGAATGATCTTTAAAATATAGACTAGATAGCCTCACTTTCTGCTGCCTTGTCAAATGAACCTATTGGCTTCCCATTTACTGGACCTGTTTTCTTGCCATAGCCTACAGGGCCCCATTTTCCTACCTCTTCATTCTTATTACATCCCACTTTCCCTTTGTTGGTCACTACACATTCTATTTCCTTTGCCTGAAATGTTAGCCTATCCACTGCCCCCTTGCCCTATTTGGCTTTTTTTCATTCTTCAAGTAGCTGCTTCCATGCCACCTTCTTGGAGGCTTTCCATGAGCATCAAATCTAAAGTAGATTCCTACCCTTCCCCACCCCCCTGTGGGTAGTTTCACCCATCACTCCCTTACTTTGCCTTCAAAGCAAATGGCCCTATTTGAGATTGTACTTATATTTGTATTTGCTTGTTTAATGCCTATATTGGGTGCTTTTAAGTGCAGGTATTAAAAAGCCAACTAGATGGTCTTTAGTACTTTTTATTATTTCCCATCATGGAAATCCAGAGATAGGACAGGATTCAGAGCTGACTGAGTCAGCAGTTTATGATGTCCTGTTCTTTCACTGTCTCCACTCCACTGACTGCAGCACTAGTGTCACCCTGAGGCTGCTGACACTGGTGAAAGCAAATGGCAGCCAGTTGGGATGGATGTTACCTGGGAGACAAAAAGTCTATTCTTGCAACCAAAGTTCTTAAATTCTTTCAGTCAGATTGGATGAAATTAGACCACGTTTCCCTTATCATCAGAAAGAATGCTTTATGCTAATCACGTTGAGTCTGAGCTTCTGACCAAGGTTATTATGCTGAGGTTATTGTGCTTGTCATAGGACTAATGAGAGATCCAATCCTAGGACTGAAGTCAACTAATGGAATCACATTCACTACTACACAGTGGGGGGAAGTCGGGTACACACTGGTTAGTCAACCCCGTTATCCACTTACATCTCTACATTCCATAAGGGAAGGGATCATGTCATTCATTCCTGTGTACTCAGCCTCAGGCCTCCTTGCTTTTAATTCAGTGCTCCACCACCCCCAGCAATAAGAAAGTGTGTGTGGCTTAAAAAGAGATGCTAAGGCAACAAATAGTACTGAAAAAAGGGGCTGAGGTCAAAATTTTGAATACTTTTGTTTATGGCACATATTCTCAGTGGGGGAGAGACTACCCACAAAGGAGTGAAAATGGATTCTTGGGGAAGGAAAATAAATCAGATATTATAATGGTTTGTAGTTCTCCAAAGTGCAACTCAGTCCAACAAAATCTCATCCCCTAGTATTTAATCTCTCTTGTTAGGAAGCATTTAAATTAAATTAAAATTTTCTCCTTAGGGAGAGGGAACAATAATGAATAAGAAATGAGAAATGCTGAATTAAGGGATGAGAGAAGGAAGAGGCCCTAATGAGCAATTTAGGACTGAGGAGGGAGGCTGGAGGAAAACCAGAAATATACACACACACACACACACACTCTTTAGCTATTAAAAAGACCATTTATACAGACAGAAATATACCTTAAAACTTGATTCTTTTTAACTGAAAAATTAGAAAAAAATTCTGAATATGGCATTTATCTGAAAGGAAAATCACCACTCCTCTGTTTGGAAACAGAACAAAGGACATAGATGAGACTAGGCTGTTATGTCTTAAGAATATGATTATTCTACCAGATACACATCTAAAAAAATGTAATCATTAGTGCAGTCCATTGCCCTGGGGAATGAGCTTAACTGATCTTCCAGGACTTCTTTCCACATACCACAGTCAAAACAAACCTGTCTGAGTGAATTTGACAAAGTGTTTCTAATAGACATATTAATGAGGTTTAGCTGAGTATTCAAATTTAATCAAGAAGTAGAGGAAGAAAAACTAGTTTCCAAAATTTCTAAAATTTTTATCTGAAATGCAGATGAACATGCATCACAAGGACTAGTATGAGTCTGAATCCTCTTTTATTTGGGCCAAATAGGAAACTTCCTTTTCTAGCTATATAAAAGTGACCTGAATGCCCTTAGCTCTTGACAGGCACTGGTGATGAGAAGGCATTGACCTCTCTCCAGGATTTCAGGGAATATCCGTGTTTAAAAAGCAGTGGTGGGGCCGGCCCGGTGGCGCACTGCGCTAGTGCGCTGCTTGGGAAGAGCAGCTGCGCTCCCGCCGAGGGTTCGGATCCCACATACAGACCGGTTCCCGCTCACTGGCTGAGCGAGGCGTGGGGGCAACACCGAGGGTTGCGATCCCGTTGCCGGTCCTGGTCTGGTACGGGGGCGACACTGAGGGTTGCGATCTGTTGCCGGACACGGAAAAAGACAAAAAGGAAAAAAAAAAAAAAAGCAGTGGTATCTGAGGAGCAAAAGGAACCAATACTGATCATCATGATAGAACGCTTCCCAAAACATATTTTTTCCTTTTAAATAACAACATGAACAACAAATGTTTACACAACGTTATGTGTAATGCTTGGGGAAGAGGAAAGACAACTCGGAAGATCAAAACTTCACAAACCTGTATGTCATGTTTCACAGGATCTTTAAACTCAGTTACCTTTTTTTGTTCAGTATAAGCATTTAATTATTTTCCCCTAACATTCAGGGTAGGAGAGGGTCTTATCACAAAGGACACTAAAGGCATTTCTGTTATTGTGTTTGACTAGACTATACATATTTTATTTTTAAGCCCTAAATTTTGTGATTCTTTTCATGAAAACACCAAGTGTCCCAGTTCCCCACCCCAAGAAGCTAGTTTTCATAGCACACAAGTTCTCAATTTTAGGGAAAAACTAATATCCCATGGAGATGTTTAAAGTGGATATAACATGCCTTGAGGTGCAAGAAGTGGTACATTAACAAATCACTGCAGCCACTAAAACTGTCCGTTGCATACAGTTTATTTCACTAGACTGCAATTTTATACACAGTATGAAGGGTTTTCCTGATAGCACATATATAGTTCACTTTCTGTACTGCTGAAGAACCAATTTTTTACATTATATTGTAATACCCTATTATTAAAACATTATTCAGTGAATTTTTTCCAACTACATATAAATGGAGATTTACCACACACACGGTGCAAGAATGTCTTTATAACATATTCGAATCACAAAATGTGAATCTAAAATACATCACTGTAATTAGAACACTACTTTAAAATTACAATGCCCCATGTTATGGTAGCCAGATTAGATTAACCCCTGTATAAATCACAAAGCAGTTTGGAGGATAATTTCTTGGATAACTGGCAGCAGCTTTTAATTATGATTTCAAAAGAAATCTTTAAGAACCAAAATTTCACAAATTTAAAGACTTCTTCCGTTATGTGTTCAATATTCTCAGAGTCAAAGTGGGACATTTAAAAATTTATAAAGTCTCTAAAACAAGGAGAATAAATCCAACCCTCCTTTAGATGAAAGGCTGGGTTGTAATATAAGGTTTCGTAGAAACCTAAGAAAAGCCTTGCATGAGTGGAAATGAATTAGAAAGAAACATAAGATTTCTTTTAAAACATCTTGGATTCTCTGCCCCTCCCCACCTCTGTCAAACACAGATAAAGAATACTGCATTACAAATAAAGATGTGTTTCCATGAAATGATGTAAACAAGTCAGAGAGAAAGATTTCTTCATTTTCCCATTTTGTGGAGTGGGGCAGTGGGATGTTATCAGTTAAATAAGAAATAGAACTCCTTAATCAAAGAACCACTTCATCACACACAAAATAGCTAGGAATAATTGCTGAAAACTTCTCCTGTGTTTCCTTTTCTTTTCCCCAAAGTTTGAGAATATTTGAAAGTTCAATAAATAGTAGAAAAATAATCCTTTACTTAGAAATTTGAGATGCATCATTTAGAGCTTAACATGAGTTCCATACAGCAATGGTGGTATCTAGGTACCGCTAAGAAACAAAGCGAAATCTTCAAAGCTCACGTTTATATCTGGATGTGCCACATTCCCAGTCTCTGGTTGAGCAGATTTTTCTCTCTTCCCGTTAAGGAGAGCTGAATGTTTCTGGCTCCTACGAACATTCCTCTGGCTCAGCTGCATTTATAGGTTTTGTCTCTGTGTTTGGAGGTTTGCCTTCTGTTCCATTCCATTAGTACTATGGCAGGTTCATTAATCAGGCTTATTTCCCCTCCATTTCAGAACCAGCTTCACATCTTCACAAGTGTGATTTTGTTGTTTCATTTTTAAACACGTCAACAAGCAGGAAATGAGTTAAAGCACTCTGGACAAAGCACAAACCAAAGGCGTCTCTTGCTGTGGGCTTTACGCTGGTTCCTTTTCTTTCCAGAACATTGTGTATCTCCCAGATCCTGTCTTCTCACGGAGGTGAGATCGTTAGCATTCTGCATCGACGGTGTGTACTGTCACGGCAGCCTGTAAGTGGTGGCTGTGATGAAGGGTAGGGTGGTGTGACCGGTAGTGGTGGAACTTGTGACTTAGTAGGGCAGCAGTCTGAGGTGGAGTATCCAGGTCTAAGTCCTCATCGTGGTTTCCCACATCAACCCCGGCGGACAAGGGGTCATTGTTGCATGGAGGATTTTCACTGTCTTCCTGTGGGCTCATGGTGCTGTAACCTAGAAAAGGAACAAAACACACAGGCAGCCGAGAGCTTCAAGACACAGAGGGAAGATTTCACTTAAAATATCTAGGGCATTAGGAGGTATTCCTATCTTTGCTACAAAGGTGCAAATGTTTGCAGACTGTCAGCAGATGCTGAAGTAACATTTTTAAAAGAGATCTAGAGTTAACTGGGTTTTTTTCTTTCCTTAAAACAACTACACAAATACATAACCATTTTAGACAACTGATAAAGTGTGGGGGCGAAAAAATAAACAAGAGCCCTCACCTCTAATCCCCAAACCAACAAAACAAAAATTAAAATCACCCCACATCCCATCATCCATATATAACCACCATTGACATTTAGGGAGCTATCCTCCTCCAGTTCTTCCTCAGATAAGATTAAAATGATCTCACATTAAAGAAACCCCAAAAATAGGCAGCTTCAGGAAAAAGATCTGAACAGGACACAGATCAGTTGGAGGCTGGTGGGGGAAGTCGGGCTTCAAAATGCCTGAATATGATGCCGTAATAAGAACAAAAACAACTGTCACCATTACCTGCACACCTGCTTCATAGCAGGCACTTATGTCAGGTGATTCTTGCACACCAACGAAGCATGTATTTTAATATCTATTTTATAAGTGAGGGAAATGATGATCAGAGAGGTTAAGGAACTTGCCCAAAGTTCTAGTACCTAATGAACACTAACTCTACATATACCCACAGCAACTAGCAAAGGAATTAGCTATTCTCTGTGTAAGCTGGCTCACCGTATTTAAAGATTAATTTATTTTGGTATTCGAAGTAATACATATTTCAAAAGAAAATGCCCTTATTGATCAAAGGATTCTATTCTGAGAACCCTGGCATGTTTTTAAATATTGCAAAAATCTCCTTTAAACATTTTGAGAAGTGACAGCTCATTAATATTTCCACTGTATCTACAGTTAGCATCAATCAGCATTCACCCGGAGGTAGTGCTAGTCACATTCATGGCTGCAAAATTGATGTGCCTGCATACAGCCAAGCAGGAGTAGTGTGTGGTTGAAAATGTATGCTCTGTGCAAAAATGAGAAAGGCAATTTTCTGTTCTCAACAAAACATTACTCAAATGACAGAATAATTTAACAATCAGCCCAATTCAACAAATATTGGTTGGGGACCTACTATGTACAAGTCACTGTGTTGGGAAGAGATACCCAAATGAAAACCTGGTCCCTGCACAAGGAGCTCAAAAGCTAGAGTTTGAGAAATAAAACAAGTCTAGGCATAGGTCATTTAATTATTCATTTATTGAAGATCATTATAGGGGTGGATGTAGAGATGACAATACATGAATAAGAGATGTCGTCTCCTTCCTTAACGATTTTTCAACCAAGTATGAAACAGATGTTCACAAAGGTAGGCTTCCTCTGAAGCAGATAATGGGAAGCACTATAACTGAGGTATAATTGAAACACAGAAACAAATTCTGGCGGGGGGGAATGAGTAAGCTTCACAGAAGAACTCATATTTTATTTGGGCTTAAGTGGATGAGTAGGAGTTTGATAAGTGGATATGAACAAAGGAGCAGGATGAGCACAGTCACAGAGGCATGGAAATGTAAGGCCTCTCCTGCACCATGTGGCTCAGATGAGTGCTGGCAGGTACCTGGAGAATAGGGCAGGTGGAAGGCGGAAAGGGAAGTTAGTCAGATCAGAAAGCTCATGCCAAAGAGGAGAAAATAGAGCGATGATATGTTTCTGAACAGACTAAAAAATGGCATGATCATTTCTGTGTTCACAGTTCCACTGGCAATTTGGAGAATGAATGAAAGGGAAAGACGGGGGGCAGTTAGGAGGTTATTGCAACAGCCCAGATGAGATATAAAGATCTAAAACTAGCTGAGTGGGATTGAAAGATGTAAAAGCTATCTCAGGGATAGAAGCAATAGAAGTTGTTAAGCAATCACATGTGGGTGATGAGAGCCGGTTAAAGGCAGCTATAGCTGAGTCAGGATGATGGGCGGGAGACTCACAGACCCTGAGTCTCAGGAAACAAATTAATTTTGTTTATGCACATCTTTATTTTGAGGATGTGTGAGTCACATATGTGGAGATGTCTAGCCACAAACTCAGGAGGTGTCATCTGTGAGGTCAGGGCAGAAGAGGGAGAGTTCATTGACATATGCGTCTGTCATTACTGAGTGGCTTCTTGGTGCTGGAGGCTGAACAGAAAAAGGGGGAAGGTGAGGCCTCAGCTCCTGAGAAGCCCACAGCCAGGCAGGGGAAACACACATGTGCTAAAACAGAGTCATACCAAAAAGAGTACCAAAGCCGGTTAACTTGGCTTGATCCTTGAGGAGGTGATGCTTAGGTGGCCCTGATGGGAGAAAAGGGGCTCACTAGGTAGAGAGAGGTGTGGAAAGGTACTGCCAGCAGGGTATAGGCACATGCAATGGCACAACAGCTAGAAAGGTTTTGGGAATGGCAGGTTTTGGAAATGATGAAAAGCTTGGTGTGGGGGGTGGAGGAAGGAGGGAGAGAGGATGCTGGGCAGGCAGGCTAAGACCAGACCAAGAAGGCTGGTCGAAGCTACAATCCAGGATTTAGAAGAGAGCAATGGGGTGGACGGGTGGCAATGAGGAAGCTGTACAGAAGGAAGGCAGGGCACAGGGGGCTGGAGATGGTGAGGACCTGAAGTGGGACAGTAGCAGTGTTTGGAAGTGGAGCAAGCAGCTGGAGTCAAAAAACTGTTCAAGTGTAGAGTAGGCTGGATTTGGTGACTATGTGGGCTTTCCTGGTGAAGATGTGAGGGGAATTGACATCCTTGGATAAGGTTGAGGTTTTTAGATTCAAAGGCTGGGGAAATAGTGGTGCCTTTACCCAAGATTAAGAGACCAGGAGCAAGAATAAGTTTCTCAGCTTCTCAGCTTTGGCAGTGCTAAGTCTAGAATGTGAGAGTGAATGCTAGACTCAGAAACCTCAGTTACAAAGTGCTGTGCATGTGTAAACCACCTTATGTTATACACAAAAAGGACTAAAGTAGAAAACACAATTTTGCAAAATCTCAGTGTCTGTGTTGATCATTCAAATACCTCCTGGATAGCTTCCCATCTCTGCTCATTTATAAGCAACTACAGTAACTGATCATCCATTTTAACATTCATGGTGTTAAATTCACAGTGGCCTTTCTGCTTGGCTCACCCTCCCACCTTCCCTCAGCTTGCTGTTGTGCTTCATGCTTCAGTCTGAAGGTCTTCTCTGGGAAGCTTTCCCAACCGATTTCCCCACCCACCTACAGTCCTGCTAACCCACACGGGTGCTGGTCTCCTTCTGTGAGTTTAAACAGCATTCTGTACACATCTCTAGCTTTGAGTTTAACATATTGTAATAAAAATATAGGGCTGTCTGTCCATTAGCAAATTATTTTTTAAATCACGGGGACCTATTTTTCTTTGTATTCCTAGTATTTAACACAGTGCCTCACACAAAGCAGGTACTTAAAGACAAAAGCAAAAAACCCCTTAAACTATAATCCCAAAGCAATGGCATCAATGAATTTAAGTTATCTGTGGCTTTGCCTGGCATAACATTCACTGGTCTCATCTAATAATGAAGACCTTATAGGATTCACTGGGTCCTGCCCAGGGGTTCTTACTATCCAGTGATGCTCTGAACCTGGCTGGTCACAGGTGCTGGGTTCATACCCAGGGTGACAGTGAGGGTACAGCTGTTGCTATGGCAACTTAGGGACACCTCCATTTCTACTGTAATGATTTCTGATGAAAACCCCAGTAGAGGCCCTTCTAAAGTAAATCCCTCATGCTAAGGCCATTACATTTAATTTCCTCACTATGATACTATTGCTCTAAATCCCTCTATAACTTCCTCTTATTACAAAAATTCATGAAAATCTGGAGGGGGTGGGCAGGTAGCAAGTTGTGGAGAAGCAGGAGAAAGGCAAACACATTTTTCCCATTCAAAAAATTAATTGTTGACTCAGTGCCAGGCAATTCTGTTGAGAACTGGGAACAGTGATGCATTAAGACAGACACGGTCCCTGCCTCATGGAGAAGGAAACACTCTTTAAACCCAAAGGTTATTTGCAAACACTGTCAAAAGGAAAAAAAAAATTGTTTACATTTTACTATGGAAATTCGAAGCATATACAAAAGTAGTAGTGTAATGAACCCCATGTACTCATCACTCAGCTTCAACAGTAATCTTATAGCTGATTTTGTTTCTTCTGTATCCCTACCTACTCTCCCACTGCCAACCCCCAATGAATTATTTTGGAACAAACTCAGGCACTTGTATCACTTCACAGATTACATTTTAATTGCCATCTGTGCTCTAGCTCCCTTCTTATTATCCAAACTTCAGTAAAGACGACTTTAGTGTTAGTGGTACTTTACAGGGGCACTAAAAGTAAAAAATCTTGTATTTGGGCCAAAGTGGACGAAGAAGAAGACAGGAGTATGAAGCTTGATGCAGAGCTGAGATTAAGAATGAGCAGAGCTCTGGAGAATTCAAAGGAAAAATTTCTTTACTACCCAAAGGCATATGTAGAAAAGTGTCTCCAAAGACAATCTCAAGCGAGAAACAGGCTTCAGGAAGGAAGCCAGGCGTCCATAACAAATGGAAGAGCCAAGATTAGGCATTTGCTCTTTGGCATTCTGCATGTATTTTTCTATGGTTCCTAAGAAACCTCTCGATTGTATGGGATATTAGGACCCTCTGGGGACTCACTCACCATCTCGTGGCCACAGGGAGTAACTGCAAGAGAATACCTGTGTGCCTTTAGAAAACGGTCTTGTGTTGCCCTGCATAGTTTTTGATCAGGTTTTCAAGGTTCAGCATTTGCCTTTTAGGTATTTTAGAATTTTCTTAGAACTAGGGGGAAATTCCCCTTTTCAAAGAAAAAAAAATTGTTTAATATACATCTGCATGAAGTTTTAATGAGACAGTAACCAAAATATAAATTCATAAGGAGCAAATATATATGGGTATTTTTTAACTTGAAAATTAGCCAGTAGAAGATTAAACAGAACATGAATATTTTCAAGAGAAATAATGGGCAAAGCAGACATACAGTTAAAAGCATACACAGGTAATTATTTCTTACCTCCACTTGTAAGTGTAACAGTTTGGTGAAAAACAATTGTTCTGACTCATTTTAGAACATTGACAAAAATGATTCTACTTTTCAAAAACCATTCTCAATTTGAGTAGTTTTAATTTTAAGATAAAAATTAAAATTAGATTCCTTTGAAATACAAAACTCTGTAAATAAATAAATAAATAAATAAACTATTTCTAAATAAAAATGTAGCACAAACTTTCAGAGTTTAGCCTGGTAACATTCAGTTTTAATCCTAGGAACAACACAACTCTCAACCGTACCATGAAAATCACCTGCTCATATATTTATATACTTCATTCTTTTGAGTTTCCTTTTGTGTATCACACCCAAGGACTCACATGGAAATATGGTCACCGGGTAGCACAGAACCACGTACCACAATCCTACCAGTTCAAGAGCAAGTACCAATGCCACATTTTCCCAATGGGTTCTTCCATATTTTATTTGAGAATAAAAGTGAACTATCTATCCCTTTTCTTCCTCTTTGTTCTACCCCTTTTAAGGAAGCTGTCTCATTGTACCTTTTATCAGTCTCATGAATACATGCATTCACTTAAGGTTTCCTCCTAAATGTAAATTCCTTCAGGGCAGGGATGTGAGGCAGGGAGGTCAGCCCTGCACTCCAAGACCATCATATTATTTCATTTAATCCTCACAGGTAGGAATTTTTAATCCTACCTTTAAATTTTAGGAAACTGAGGTCCAAAGTAGCTCACTAAGGTCTCAATAGCTTGTTAAAAAAAGAAAAACAAAACAGCGGGGGAGAGGTGGGATTAAAAATGAGCTTGGCTTGACCTAACTCCTAAACTCTTCCCTGTACCACTCTGCCTTGCAGAAATGACAAGTCTCCCATCTCTAACTCCCTCCACAGTGCTTATAGTATACAGCAGATGCCCAATAGGAGAATACACTCATGAGCAAGAAGTGTGTTGACAAAACAATTAGATTTTCTTGTTTAATATATATGTATAGCTTCTCCTCTAGGCATCACAGGGCATTAACTTGATGCTACCACTTTTAGTGATCGTACAGGTTCAGGGATATGACCACACACAGTTAAGTATTACTGATTTTATGATGCATTTGGAATATGTGGAATGTCAATGTCTTCTACTTCTTTTGGTGTTGCATTCTGTCTGCACAAAAAACTATTTTTCATTCCTTGGGTATAACAGCGATCCAATTATTATGAAAAATGAAAGAAACCGAGCCTTAGCTGGATTCCTTGGTTTTCACACACTGACACCATACCATTCCTTTCATCTAAGCTGCTGCTTCACATGCCATTTTACTAAGACAATGGGAGAGGCTAATGGAACATCATAAACAGCACTCAGAACCCCAGTTTTGTATTGATGCAATTTCTACTGGGGGAGAGAGAGGAAAAGGATTCGGGTATTTCTGCTGAATAAGAAATTATTTCTGTTGAACTTTAGTAGCCTCAAACCTGTTTTATTATTCAAAGGAGAAGGTACAGAACTGCTTGGCAGAAGAAATTTATGCAGGTTCAAAGATTTTTAGGGAAAAAAGCCAGAAAGTCAAAGAAACTAAAAAATGTAGGTTTTGCTTTGGCTCCTCACAGAAACCTGAAGTTTCTATTTAGTCCGTGGGAACAATGTCATTTGCATTCCAAATTAACAGTCTCCAGTTTACAAAACAGAGGTTTTGCTTCTCTAGTTTTCCAAAGGGAGTTTGAATATACCTGGCTGTCATGTAAAAGGCAACAATGGTTGCTTTGAGGAGTATCTACTGCTGCATTTCTTAGCATAGATGTAGGAGCACACCAAAGACTTTTTTTTTCCTCCCTGGATAGGTATGGAAAAAGCTGAGTCAAAAAGGCGTAATACATTATTTATGCATTAAAAAAGGACCTGAGGGCCGGCCCGGTGGCGCACTGGAGAGTGCGCCGCCTCCCGCCGAGGGTTCGGATCCCATGTGGAGACCGGTTCCCGCTCACTGGTTGAGCCCGGTGCGGGCGCAACACCGAGGGTTGCGATCCTGTTGCCGCTCCCCAGTGCGGACGCGACATTGAGGGTTGTGATCCCCTTACCGGTCAGTAAAAAAGACAAAAAGGAAAAAAAAAAAAAAAGGACCTGATTCTGGGAGGGAAATACAGATTTCTGGAAAATTAAACAGCTATTTTAAATAAAAAGGTTTAACAATGACAGGAAAAGTCCTACCATTTCTGTGACATGTTTGTGGAACTGCAGCACTGATGCTTGCACATTAGGATACATCAGCTGTTCTTTGTGACAATAAGCAATGTGGACACTGAAAGGGTGAGAAGCCATGTGGTATGGCCAAGTCTTTGGTGGGGCTTGTGGACTTCACAATTCAGCCCTGACCCTTCCTGAGCATCTTACATAACTCCATGACTTTGCACATACTAGTCCTTTTGCCTCTAAAATCCTTGGCCTCTAACTTTTCTTAAATCATCCTTCAGGGCTCAGTACAAACGTTGTTTCTTTAGGGAAGCCTTCTCTGAGCCTCCCAGACAAGGCAGAGGTCAGGGCTAGAGAATGATAGAGGACAGTATACTCTTGTCATGCCCCAAGAGTATGCAGCTGGAGAGCTCTTAAGGAAGCTGATGTCTGCTAACCAACAACACTGGGTAGCAGGGCTGAAGAGGATGCTGATTTTACAGAGAGTCAAGTGGGGTGGCAAGCAGGTTCCATTTAGACACTAGGAATCTTATGGAGAAAAACTTGGAAGCATGTGTGTGTGCCCACACGTCACCTGGTGAAGGCCTGGGTGTGCTGAGACATAAACAATCTCCCGTTGGGCTCTTATAAAACAGTGTGAGGCTGGGGTGTGTCCTTTTGGGAAATTCTGTCAAAATAATTTACTTAAGCACAGAGCAGGAAAGAGAGAGGGAGGTGGGGATGAGAGTCATCCCACAGGAGTATACCAGGCTCCTCAGGTCTGCAAACGCAGGAAGCTAGACCTTACCATGATCACTTTCTGTTCCTGAGCGACCCCAGTAGCGACGCCTCCTTTCTGGACTGTGTGCATGTCGTTCGATGACTGCGGCTATAAACCGTGTGTTGCTGACTGTGGGAAGTCAAGGACAGTTAATGTCACTCCTATGCCAGTGTCTTCAAATGTTTCAAGAACATTTGTTCTGGACAAGCTCATTCACATGTTGGGAGAGTTATTCTTTGGAAGGCTAGAACGAGCAATTTAAAAAAAATTCTGAGGAAGCTGATTTTAGAAATGGTGCAGTGAGAGGTACTTAACAACATATCTCTGTTGGAGTGAGCAGGACTGAAGCCATGTTGGGACTGAAAAACTGCCTGGCCTGTAGGAAGATTTTAAAAGACAGTTTTTTTCTAGGCATGCATTTCTCTGAACTCCCTCTTTCCCATGATTATTTGATATTTTGAACCTTGGTTGGGGGCAAGATGACATTGTTTACATAAATGTAAAGTTGTTTTCCAGTCAGCCTGGAGTTGCAAACTTGCCACAGGACAGGTACTATCCAGACCCTAAGAAACCAATGAAGACATCAATGAAGCTATGTGGATTCAACCCCCAAAAAGGACCCTATGATAACAAGGACAAGAACAGAAGCCAGACAGAGCCTTGGTGAGAATTTGCACCTACCTCTTTACATGTCCCCCGACTCCTGCTTTTCAGTTCCCACGTTCCATTCCCTCAACCCCCTCTTCTGAGTCTTTGAGATGGTTTTAGTCTGGCCACTCTCCTTCAGGTTTATCAGAGAGATGGGCTAGCCCTACATCTCTCCTCAGGTCACTGATGTTCTTGAACAAACGCTGACTTCCTAGTTCACCAGCATTTGACTTTTAAGTTGTTTGTTTTTGTTTGGGGCAGGCAGCTAGACTTGGGTTCAGCAGCATTTTCAACCTGTATTAAGAGTCTGCACTCTTGGTGGTTGAAGGCCAGCGTATCTCAACACTAATGGAACTCTCTTTTGATAAAAGAAAACACTCTTTTATTTTCCTGAGTTGTACGCACTTGTTAAGGGATTAAAAAAATGCATACCTGAAATGTCCCTTTCTAAAATACTATGTTGGAAAGTAATGGGGAGGAGAAAGAAAGGAAAGGGTGAGCTGCTTTAGGTCAAAGTACTTAATGCAAAAAATAACACTATAAAACCTTTTGAGATTTTCTAAAACAAAGCAAAGACCTACGCTTATTCCTAACAAAAAAGGAAGGGGGGAAAAAAGAAACACTGTGTTAAAGCTTCTTAAATTTTAATACAAGCCAAAAGGATATAAGAAAGAATATTTATTTTGGATTAGCCTCCTGCTGACACATTCTGCAGCCAGGCGGCTGAATACTCACTGATGCCTCTGTCTTCGTGGCTGTCGTCGTCTCTTTCATCTCTGTCATTCTCCAGGTTGGACATACGCACTGACATTTCTACCCATCATTAAAAAGAGAGAAACATGACTATTTAATCAAACAAAATCACCTGCTTTAATACCCCACTGAGTGCTCGTCTGATGGCTGGGTGACAGCATTCCATCAAGAATGAATCCTAGCTTGGAAAAGAATGCACTGAGGGCCCATCCTTTTTTTTTTTTTTTTAAAAAGGATAAGGGAACAGGAATCAAAAGAATAAAAAGTGAATTATCAAGAGAGACACCTGAAATTAATTTCTGAAGAAAAAGGAAGAAAGAAGTTGATTGAGGCCAACAGAACTTTAATCCTCTACTAAAGTACCTGAAATGAAGGGATCTAAAACCATGACTGACTGTTGATAAAATGGTGTTATAAAAGCCTATAAAAGGCCAGGCATAAGGTAACATTGGATGACAGTCATCCTCAGTCTAGCCAAATCTCACCAAGGGGAAAGCACTTTGTGATTATCTCTGTTACTGAATCAGGCAACATAACCCCACAATTCCCCTTCAGGATTGCAGCCATAGTGAAACATTCCAACATCAACCTGTCATTACCGTGCAAAGGTGAGCTAAGTGGCTAGGAAGAAAGAGGAATTAACCTTATCTCCATAACGGTCAGGTTAACACATCCCTGGGGGCTTGAGGAAGAGTTGGGAGGGCCAATAAATGGTTTTGTTCCCCACAAACAGTATGGATACTGCAGTTAAAACTCTTGGTACGGAGGCCAAGATTACAGATTAATCATGTTGTACTTGGCTTCGATTATTTATCCTGTTTTTGAAAGATGTGATTATTCGAATGTGTGTTCATTCACACTACATAATAGCAGCTGCAATAGAACAGATTCATATTCTTGCCAACAGTGATCTGGGGTCTTTTTGGATTTGCAAGGGCAGCACATCTGACAGACAACAGGTCCCACTCAGCACCCCAGTTCCCCTGACTGGCTTATTAGAGAGGCAGTCCACAGTGGCCTAAAGCTGGTGAGAAGAGAAAGAATGCAGGGATTTTCTGGGGAATCAAAATGGAGCTTGCAGGGTGCAAGCACTAAAGAAAAAAGCAGGCTTTGGGGACTTCCAAAAGGATTCTCCAGAAGCTGAAAACGTAGCACGGTTCTTATAATTCCTTAGAGCCTTACACAACTGGCCATTGTCCTTCCAGTCTCAGAACAACATAACCCAAAAGAAGCTACCGCCTTCTGGAGGAGCTTTGGGCTTCATTGTGAGCTCACCTTGGGCAGCAAGAGGAGACATATGCTGGTGACTCCGCCGGTGAATCTGATGGCGGTAGGCATACACAGCGAGGACCAGGACCATGATGCAGCCCATGATGCCTCCAGCCACAGGACCCACGGGGGCACTTTTGATCATGTTTAATGTGATCACCTCATCACCTTCAGGGAAATAAACAAACAGATGTTTCTTGTGAAGATTTCCCAAGTGTGGTTGGAGGTAGGGATGGGGGGTGGGGGTATGATGAGATGGGAAGGGGTTTGGTGAAGATAAATAAAAACAGCTGTGTTAACTTCTGAATTCCTCAAAGAAGGCCCACGAGAACGTGGGAGCAGAGGCTTTGCTTCACTCCTGGTTCTCAAATGTTGGCTCTAGGCAGAGCTAGAGCACAAACGTCAAGGACTGCTAAACAAGGGGTGAGACAAGAATCACTTAAACCTGCTGTACCTGGTGCTAACAGAGTCCTAGCTCCCTGGGGTATAAGCTACTCTTGCAAGAGAGGAAAAGTCACCCAGTACAGAGGTGAGGGCAATGTGAGCCTCTCTAGGGGTCATGTGACTGACTCTCTGAAATAAAGGGCACCAGGTACAATAAATATGTGCTAACCAGACCAAATTTCAAAGCCTGTGGGTTCTCTTTAAAATGCCATTAATTTACGCATTGCAAATAGGAAACTGCAGATGGTCATGTAAAATGACTTCTTGGAGGAAGGTCACTTCAACTGTGCCTTCAACTGTTCAGCAATCACATGTGAGCTCAAAATCTTTCCTTGCATATGAGCCTTTCTTCAGACAGGCAAATGTGGGAGATGTTAAAATCAAGGTATTGACTAAAGGTTTAAATATTTGATTCACCTATTAGCTAAGAATCAGTACTTGGTGATAACTCCAGAAAGACAGAAAAAAAATCTCAGATGAGGGATATAGTTTCCTTGGCAGTATTTTCAAGGTCTTAGAGCCTGATCCCAGAGGCTTTGCTCTCCAGCATTCCTGTCCCCCACCCAAATGGCCCCAGCTGCATTAGATAGCTCTGGCTTCTGTTGACCTCAAGACTCTCAATATAGATTTGTAGCTATAAGACTTCTGTCTTGCAAATCTGTGAGGGAAGGCTGCCACAGGGACTAGATGTGTGGTGGTCACTGCATACCACTGGCCCTGTGCTCCCGACAGCTGGGATGCACATTCAAACAGACCCAGAGTTCAGCCATGCGGAATAGGGCCTGATAGTTCTCAGAACAAGCTTTATGGGAATGAATTCCAGGCTTACGAAATTTGGCAGGACAGATGGCTGCTCACTCTCTGCACAATGATCTGCCTTGGATTTGTAACTAAAGACTACTGGCAAAGGAATCAGGGAAGTTGGGCAGAGGATTAAGATTTTTGTCCTAGTATATAGGTAGGAAAATGTGTATTCAAGAACCAAATTACTCTAGGTTTCCAACGAACATACCTATTGCCCCCATGTCATCAACGTAGGGACTTTTGGCTCCCACGATCCCCCCGAAGCAGTCCTTCTGGGGTGCACAGTAGGATTTGTCCAGATGAGTCTTTCCATCACTATCTACCATGCACCATTCACAATCCAGCACACCAAAACAGTCCCTGCCAGAAAAACAACACTTAGTGTTCCAGTGTGAGGCAGGGGAAAGCACGTGAGCTTGGGCATCAGACAGTCCTGAGCTTTAGTTTCCTTTCTTTATAACACAAGAATAGCAACAATCTGCCAGAGATAGCTGTTTTATGCCTCTCAACAACTTGGAAATGAGAGAAATAAAACTGCTCTCTGTGAATTAAATGATGATGCTTGCACATCATGGATTAATGCAGGGTTATTTAAAATCATCTTGAAAGACCAAATGGAAATGGCCCCAAGTTTTGTTAAACTTTGGCCAAACATCCCCCAAGTGTGTGGTCATTTAAAGGAAGGAAATAATAGTCAAATAAGTTGGGAACTACTAGGCCAGCTAAACAGACTTCCTACTGTCAATTTCTTAGAGCCTTTAATATATTACATGCATTATGACTCTTTTAAGAGAATATACGCAGTGTCAGTGTTTCTCAACCTAATTGACTTTGATCTACTGCGTAGCATCCCGAATTAATTACTCAGATGCCAGATTTGCTAAAGTATCAAAAGTAGAACTGGCCGTCCCTCCTATACACTCACTCTGTTTAATCAAACGGCAACCTGCAGCTACAATAAACTAATCACACACCTCCCCCGCTTAATCTACCACAGCCACTGTTCCCAGGATACTTAGTCCAAAAGACGCTAAGATGGAGTGGGGAGGGAGCAGGAGACATGGGGCTTTTAGTTCTTAAAACTACCATGAAGTAGATCTGCTTTCTAAAAAAGGAAAATTAATGAGCTTCCAAATGTCACACATAGAGTCTTGACTACTGGGTTCTGTTTCTGGATCCCATGAGTTTCTCTCCCTGCCTTGCTTCTTCATGCCATATCCCCTTCACACTTGTTTTATTTCAAGAAACACTGTCCTATCCTCAGATGAAGCGGCTAACATATGGCACAAATGCCAAATAGCTGCACCAAGTGGGAACTGGACAGCATTTAATCTGGTGGATAAGAGGCTTATGGAAATCAGTTTCAGATCTGAAAAATGGATATACCTTTTTTATAATGGATATACCTTTATATCCCATCAGGAATGGGAATAATACATACTAGCTGGAAGAGCTCAATGAGGCTGCTGGTCACTCTTCTTTCCTAGGTTCTCCTTACCCACTTTCTATCCTCTGACTGCACCTGCTGTTGACACACTGGTGAAGAGCGTCCTGCAGGCCAGGGTCAATAGCTGTGTATGTCACTGGCTCCTGGTGCACCTCACAACTTGGGTTTCTGTGCAGGAAGCAAGTCTGCAGATTAGGACCAACACCACCCACATTCCAAACTCATCATGCCCCTGGTCCTTGACAGTGGCTGGACAGATCTGTGTTTGAATCTTGGCTTTGCTACTTTGTGTAACCTTGGGGCTTTACTCTGAGCTTCAATTTGTTCATCTTTATGTACAAGAGAAACCATATACATATATCAAGGACATAATAAACATTCCACAGAACAGGAATGTGTACAATCAAAAGTGAATGTTACCTCCTTTGCACTATCTTAAACCTTACTTTTCAAGGTAACCACTGTTAAGAGCTTAACAAGGGTCCTTTCACACATTTTTTTCTATGCCTGAATGAACATATATTAGTGTATGCATACATATGGCACCCTTTTTTTAAAAAAGTTCTGTAGAAGGGGTTTATCACAATTTATTTAATTGTCTTAAATTTTGTCACTAATATAAATAAAAAATGTATTATGTGTGAGCATATGTGTGTGTGAATAGTACCTATATATTTATCACAGGATTCATTAAAAAACTAAGTGATTTAATGTGCATAAAGTACCCAACACATGGTAGGCACTTCAGTTAACACTTATTCTCACATTTTTTTGACATGTAGCACATATACTCTTAACACTTTGCAGCATTTAAATTTAAACCTCAAAGTGGACATCATTTTGAGGTAATATGGAACTTGAAATCTGACTCACTGAATAGTTCCATCATTAGAATGAATCATCTCTGATTCATTAACCCAAAACAAATCCATAAGAGACCCCACAGTAATTAAACACACATACACACACAGTCAAGGGCACTTCAACAAGTTCATGTAATGATTCATATCATCTTTTAATTCTATTTTTCCACGAACTTTTTGAATTACCCCATATATATATGTATATAAATTTATTCTTTACCGGTTCTCTGCATTGGTGAGGTTGCCAGTGCACTCATTGACCTCTAGAGGGCACTCACAAGGACATTCACATTCGTTTTGTTCCATTCTGACAGCAAAAAAAAAAAGTTCCTTATGCACAGGTCAATGACAAACTGTATATTGTACATGCACTTGGGAAGCAAAATAAAAGCAAAATAAAAGAACAGTAAGAAGGAAGTTATGACCAAAGGTTTAAATACACAATTGGCCTTAATCCATTGCTCTTTGGACAAGGATGCTGCAAACAACACAGCTCTAAATGCTTTTGTAACTGAGACTTTCCCTTTCTTCAGGACACACACTAGCACTTTCTGTTTATTTTTCTATGTCACTTCAAGACACCTGGCATCAGTCAAAATATTTAACAGTGTGGGGAACAGAGAATGTGACCCATTGCATTGTTACCGGTGACAGTTGAGACAGAGTCGGTCCACCATGCTACAGGCACAGAAGGCAAGAGAGTCGCACGTTTCATTGACAATGCCGACAAATGCGTTGGTTCCTGGGATTCTCGCCAATCTGTATTTAGAACAGTGGCTGCCATGCACAAGGTTCGTCAGATCCCCCTACAGAACAAACAAGATGTCAGAAGTAACAGCAATGCAAAGACAGCCCTGCCTTGGAGAAAACAACCCTTCAATCACCTGCTGAAAATACTTGAAAATAAAACTTTGTTTCTGATTACAAAAGTCACTGTTAAAAATGTGGAAAATATGGCTGGCCAGTTAGCTCAGTTGGTTAGAGCACAGCCTTATAACACCAAGGTCAAGGGTTTGATTCCCAGTGGACAAAAAAAAAAAAAAAAAAAAAAAGGGAAAAAAAAAAATACCCAAAATTTTAA
>NW_007728675.1:162144-205569 GCF_000696425.1 Galeopterus variegatus | reverse complement strand
AAAGACAAAAAAAAAAAAAAAAAAAAAAAAAAAGTGGAAAATAAAAATTACTCATAATTTAATCAGTCAGAGATAATTCCCATCTAACAGTTGTGTATATATATTATGTACTCTTTTATCTATGCTTATACAAATTTTTATAGCTGTTTTTAGTAACTGTTTTTTAAATACATCGTAATATATCATAAAAAATGAAAACATCGAGCAATGAAAGACAATTTTCAGGTAAGGAATAATTTAAAATTTATTCAAAGGCAAATGTAATTAACCACAGAACACTCATTTTCCTCCCTTGGGTAACAAACCTTTCTCCTTCTAGAAAAATAAAATTATTTAAAACCAAAGCCTCTGTAAGAGGCTTGGGATCCTGCTTTCAGAATACTTAAACAATACAATTAAAGCAAGTATCTCTTTTCTTCGTTCTATAACAGGAAAATGTGATAGCCAGCTTCGTGAATTGCCAAATTTGTTTACCATTTAGAGAACCGGAGTCAGAAGCAGTATTGAAAAGTTGTGCATAATCATTTTTCTGTGTGTGTGTGTCTGTGAGAGAGAGAGAGAGAGAGATGCACTAGGCAAATTCCTTAACCCCATGCTGTTTCCATGCCATTCATTCCTTATATATGTGTGGTGAGGATAAGCCTAACTCTGAGAATCATGGTATGGTATGGGTTCTTAGAGGTCTAGATGAATTTTCCACTGTCTGGGAGACACCACCTCTAGGATATAAGCAATAACACAGGCTCATCTTGTTAGTTACAATACCCAGGAATGCTCCAATTCCACTTTGGGGTAACTTGGGCATTAAAAACTTACCCTGAGTAATATTCAACTAAAATTTGCCTTTTTGAAGATTCTACCTGACTATCCTGGCTTTGTCTACTGAAGAATCTGTAAACCATCATACAAATGTTAGAAGGTACACAGAATTAGTCAGACCTTCATATGACAGCCTTAACTGGCAGTCTCCCTCTGACCATATTCAAGTTTGCCAGTACCCCCTTAAAGAGAGCGCTGCTCAAAATGGTATGGAGTCTGGACAGGGTAATTAGGACTTCCCTTGCTTTGAACACACTATTCCATTAATATATTCATTTTTAAAACTCTTCTCTTCTACCTGACAGTTGGTTTTTGCAACTGAATTTCTGAGATTCAGTTTTGGATTTTCAATTAACCTAGTGCATTTTTAAAGTTAATTATTAATTACACATTTAAGGACTGACATAATACCTATTCTAAATAAAAAACATTCTGCCAATGAATAACTTTTTGAAGGTTAGTTCTGTCATTTCCCATTTTAGTTCTCTCCCAACCAGGATTATTTACAAATTAATAAGAATGTCCCTAAGATCTTTAACCATAATTAGGTAAATTTGCAGGAGCTCAAATTATACAGAGTATTATAAGCTAAAAAAAGAAATTATTTTTGGATGATTTACATGACAGTTCCCATCTAACAGGGTGGATGACCAAGAACTGACCTAACTTGGCCTTAGAAATTTAAGGAGACTGGGTGATGTCTAGAAGACAGGAAGAGAGGGACACATGGTGCCACATATATTTACACAAGAGTGTGGGAACAGACTTGAGCAGACATTTCAAAGGGCTTAGATTGGGTGAGTCTTTAAATAAACAAAACCAAAACAAAATATCAAGTGTGAGACCTTAAAACATTCACTTCTCTACTCGGGGCTTTATATCCCACAATTGTGAAATTCGGAGCTGGACTAAGATCCTGTGCCCTCCTGTCATTCTGTAATTCTAAGGCAATGAAACAGGCAGGATAGTATTCAGACATTAACCATTATTCCAATTCACATTCCATAATAGGACAGGAAATGAGAGTGTTAAGAAGGCAACTTACCACAAGGCTAGTGTTGAATTTATAAAACCTCTGGACTGTTCTGTCACTGAAGCTGTTGCACAGGTTTTTCTTTACAAAGTTGGGGTGGTTGAGGATATCATTTGCTACCAGGGGCTCCTAAAAAGGCCAAACAGAACAGAAGACGTGCCATGTAATGAGCAGCAGACTGTTGGAGAACTGAGCTTATCAGCTTTGCAACAAATACCTTGTGGGTAATGTGCTGCTGCTCCACAGGTGCATGTCCTTTGGGGTCAATGAGAGTTGGATGTGCCACCAGATAACCCCTGTCCTCCATTATGAAGCACCTGTACCAAAACAAGTAATGTCCCTCATTCATATAAGCTGGTTTTCTATGCTTTCAGGAGCATTTATCTTGCTAGTCCTGAACAAACTGCATTTATCGTAGGTTCTCAATAAACACTCAATGAAAAAATGAAGGAAGGCTGGCAGGCAGGGAGACAGGCCTTATTCTTGAGGTGATGGTTCACCCGGGAAACAGGTTAAGGTAAGAGTTACACCCTACTTTGTGGTCCCCTACATAGTTCACACAGAATGTGCCCACCTCATCAAATAAGACAGACTCAAAGACCTTTTGCAAGGATGTATAAGTGGGAAGTATTTAAGGCACAAACTTTAAGGAAACCACATAAATTCTTCTTTCTATGATAAAAATACAAAATACAATGTTCAGGGGACATACAAAAATATATTTTATGGAAACATTAAATAAGTAAAGCTAGAATTGCTTTAATCAAGAGTATATTCTGCTTTATTTTACTCTACATTAGTCATATCAGTTTGCCAGGAATCCTGCATTTTCCCAGAAAGGACCAATGTGAAATTCAAGAGTGACATGAAGCGTGGACCATGAGATTGAACGGAGAAAGCTATTTTTAAAAGCAGTCTGCATTAAATCAAGGGAATGCCCTTGCTTTGATCAGACATGTTCTTTTGAAATTCAGGAGGCAAAGACGTTTAGTTCCATGAGCCTCTTTCTCAGGAGATGTAAAAGGAGCAGTCTAAGCAGCTAAAAATTTCACAAAGACTTTGGTTTAATGACTAAGTTAACATCAAAAGTACTACCCAAGAGCACCCTCTGGTCTTTCTAGTACACCAAAGATACAGGAAACCTCTAATTACTGTCTTCTAGGGAAACAAGAGCTTTTGGTGCATTCTATGCCACAGTTACTCCCCTTTTGCATGCTCTTTGTCTAAATCATAAACAGCATGCATCTTAGAAAAAGGAAAGAAGAGAAAAAGAACAAAAACCTTAATAGAACACCCAGGCCATGAGCTCGAACTCTGATCCTGACCATGACTATGTAGTTGCCATTCAACTAGATAAACCTGACATCTATTTCCTTGTATTTTGACAGCTAGAAAGGAAATGGTGTCCCCGACTTACCTTATTTTGTTGCCACCATCTTGGTTACAAACTGGTAATAGGTCCATCAGGACCTTGTAGAAGTATCTAAGCGTGAAGTCAATGCCCATCACAGCCACGGTGTGCCCAGAAGATAGCTGTGTACTTTATGTGAAAAAGACAATGAGAACAAGAAACATGGCTTATTTTACTTATTATATTAAAGGCAAAAGCTATGTTCAAAAGGAAAATGCTATGTTCAATCTTAGGGACACTGTATGGTATCAGAAATACATGCCCACTGTTCCTGCCAACTTCCCACACCTACAAAAACAATCAACTCAGTGACTGATTTAACGTAACATGGAGATTTCATGAGAGAAAAATTTAAATCTAAAGGTAGGACTTTCTAAATTAGATCAACCCAAAAGATGGGCAGCTGGGGAATACAGTTAGTCCTTTGAAACTACAGATGTTCAGAGAGTGGCTGGACTATTGGCAAAAATATGGGTACAGAGGCATCAGGTGAGAGGTTGTGTGCATGCATAGTATGGTTACTTTCAACAAACCTCTAGACAAGGAAACTGAGCAATTTCCTTAATGATTTCTTTCATTTTGTAGGTAAGGGAGCTGAGATCTCACAAAGGTTAACTGACTGGTGGAAGGTCATGCAAAACTTAGTAGGAACAATATCTAGTCTAGTTTTCTTTCCACAACACAGGTTGACAACTCAAAGAACAGCTCATATTCTAGAATAAGTCTCTCGTGGTTCATAGGCCAGTGCTTTCCCTACCCTGCAATGCCACTCTCAAAAGGAGAGCCAAGGAAGAGAAAGTCAGGCAGTACAACACAGTGCAAACTTTTTTGGCTCTGGAAGCAATTAGATCTAAAGTTAAACCCCGGCCCTGTTGGTTTCTATGTATGTGGCTTCTGGGATGCTATTTAACCTTTCTAAGCTTCAGTCTGTCATCCAAAAATGGCGACAATAATAGAATCTTGTTTATAAAGCTGTTATTGAGATTAAATAAGAATGTGCTTACAGTGCTTAGCAAGCTGCCTGACATAGAGTAAACGCCTGATAAGAAGAAGTTGCTCTAAAGAAAACTAAACAGTGAGGTAAAGTTCTCAGGCCTGAGTTGAGAATGAACCTAAAACTCTTTCAAAGAAAATGCACTTCAAGAAATTGCTAGATATATCAGAAGCATGGACTTTTCACTTGGAGCCTTGGTTCTTTTTAATCTATGCTCCTGGGTGATTGGAAGGGCATGGGTTACTTGGCCTCTCCTCTTGTAGCTGAGAATTTGCAGAGTTTACCCATCATGGGACCTTCTAAGAGCCCATTATTTACCATCATCTCCCCATCTGACTTTATAAAGAAAATACCAAAAGAAAAATGACCAAAGTCTTAATTATTTCTCATAGCAATCTTATGAGGCATGATCATCTCCAGAAAACTGAAGCTTGAAGAGATTAGGTATTTGGCCAAGGTTACATGGTGAATAACTAGTGGAAGCAGTGATTTAAATTCAGAGTTTCTAATCCCAAAGCATATACTCTTAACCACCAAGTGATATCGCATTCTGAGCTCTGCAGGGCACTCAAGTTTCCAAGCAATTTTACATGATTTAATTTCCTGTGAAGAAAATTATGATGGAAGGAATCATAGTTCCCATTTTATAAATGATAAAATTAGGCTTAGAATGGTTAAAAAACTTAAATAAGATCAATCAGATCACCTTTTATTTATGGTATAGAGGCCAGTACCCAAATCTAGCTTTTTCTACAATACTATAGCTACCTCAGTGAAAAATACAACTCAAATGTTTTGGGATAAGTTAATTTTATTTCTGAATTCCATCTGTATGACCGCTATCTGCTTCAGTATGATCAACATGCTACAGTAACAGCATGCATATTGCCCATGTAAGTCTAGTATTCATATTTTTACCTGCATTTCAAATAGATATGCTGTTACCATAGCAACTCATAAAGAATACCACAGAAAAAATCAAACCAAACCTACATTTCTAAGTACAACAGACCAGGCTGTTTGCAATACTTCTGTGAGAATTTCAAATGCCAATGATATGTCTGACCAGTCCCTTAATCAATGACTGTACTTCACCTCTACCAAGCATTACCATTCTCCAATTCAGGCCACTAAAAATGCATATGAGGGAATCAGAACAGACCTACTATGAGAAACTGATAAGCGAGTGTTGAATTAGAAAACCCATCTCATAACCCTCAGCCAAACCACTTCTGAAAACAAAGAGTGAGTGATGGTACTTCATGACAAGTTGAATATTAGCTTAAGCTCTCTCTTCTGACCTGTTAAAATGCCAGAAATTTGCAGGAATAGCATGATAATAAAAATAACTGCCATTTATTTGGGATTGACATTGTCAAGTAATTTTACATGCATCATCTCTAAGTCTCATCATATCAGTTCAACATGGGCATTATTACCTCTGTTTTGCATGAGACTCAGAGAAGTCATGACACATAATAATAATAAAAGTATTGAACATTTATTGAGCCCTTACCATGTACCAGGCATTGTTCTAAGAGCTTTATAAGTAATTGTTGGGAATATATAGGAAAATGGTCAGGGCCCCCTCATATGATCAGAATCTTGCCGAGCATTTGCTGTGAATAGGGTGTGTGTGGGTGGAGTTAGTGCGCCTGCGTGGTGCAGCCACCTTGGCTGGAGTTGACTGCCTCGGACAGTGGACAGCGGCTGCACTGAGAGGCCGTGCTCTCCAACCTACGGCTTCCAAGGACCATGTGGCCGGTTACCTAGCTCATAGACCTGTGTTTAAGGGGTCTGGTGACCCAGCCTGGCATGTGAAGGGTTTGTGACCCAGCCTGGTGTGTGAAGGGTTTGGGGACCCCTGTGATCAGGCTTGAGGGGTATGTGAGCTCCAGACCCAGCCCTAGCCTGACAATTGGCCCAGTCGGTGCAGGATTAGGCAGGTAAAAGAGTTCCACGGTTGGCGACGTTGGCAGGATTCTGACACTTGCTGTAGCACCGCAACTGGCATCACAAACAGGATTAAGAGCACTACAACTGGTGTAGTCAAGTAGCTTTACAGTATTATTTAATCTAACCCTTAAAATAATCATTTGAGATAGGCCATAATACTTCTCTTTCCTAGGTGAGGAAATAAAAGCATAGAGGAATTTGTTGACAGTCATACAAATAGTAAATGGCAAACGTTTTCAGAATGGAATCACATCTGAGGAAGGGGCTAGGTTTTCAAGCTGGTATATGAGGCCAAAATCACTAGTAATCATTTTAAAAAGTATCTTTGCAAAGCCTATCAATTAATACATCCATCAAAGCCACAGTTGCTTTGGTTGAGCACCAGAAGAGGTAGTTGGCTTGCATACCAAATTATGTTGAGTGAAAAATACACAGCTTTAAATAGTAAAATCACACTCAGCTAAGTGAAATATTTAAATGATCAGGTCTGTGGGACTGCATATTGAGCAGGGCAAGAAAAGATACATATTCTGGGAAACACATACCCGTTGAGTGACTTAGTAGACAGAATTCAGGATTTAAACTGCCTTTTCTTGCTCTTATTAAACTCAAATAGCTAAACTTGTAGGAGGTTAAACACAGTATAAAAGTAACCAAACAAGGGATCTGAACCCAGGTTTTTCTAACTTGAAAATCCATCATGCTTCATTGAGATGGAAACTATGAATTTTGTAAATAAACCAATCAAAATTCTTCCACCCGTCCACACCCGAACAAAAACATGTAAACATGTACATATATGTAAGCATAAAAATCTGCCCCACCTCAGCTCTCCTGAACAGACAGAACTTTGCATAGAAGGGAGAGCTAATGGCTCTTGATACTGAGTTGCCAGGTGATAGAGTTTGGATGTGTTGTCCCTGCCAAAACTCATGTGGAAATCTGATCCCCAATGTGGCAGTGCTGGGAGCTGTTTGAGCCATGGGGGTGGATCCCTCATGAAATGGATCAATGCTCTCCCTGGGGGATGGGGGTCCTGAGTGAGATCTTGCTCTGTTAGTTCCTACGAGAGCTGGTTGTTTAAAAGACCCTGGCACCTCCCCTCTTGCTCTCTTGCTTCCTCTCACCATGTGATCTGCTTGTACCCACTAGCTGCCTGCCACTTTCTGCCATGAGCAGAAGCAGCCTGAGGCCTGTGCCAGATGCAGTTGTCCCAGAATTGTAAGCCAAATAAACCTCTGTTCTTTATAAATTACCCAGTCTCAGGTATTCTGTTATAGCAACACAAAATGGACTAAGACACCAGCTGAGGTGAGTCTGCCTGGACACCTACAGACTAAGGCACATATAGGTTTTATTGCCCCCACTGTAACATCTTCAGAGCCCAGTTCTGGCCCATTTCATTGTAATCAAAGACCAAGGTGACTGCTCTGTCCCCTCAAAGAAACAGCTTTATTTACTTTTCCTCAACTGATTACAATATATGGGAGGCATGACAAGTCTCACGATTCAGACATTTGTAGGCGTGTGCCCAACAGATGGTCTGCTAATGAAAACATTGAGGGATCTGTTCTAAATGAATGTTTACTTGTTTAGATGTGAAATAGTATATTATGGGAGCAGCTGACAGAGTCAAACAGATACCATGCTCTGTAAAGGAATCAACATTTGGCTGGCTGCAGGGCCCTGATTTCCACAGGGACACAGACCATGATATTGAAATTCCACACTGTACTGCTTCCCAATTCATGCTCCCAGTGAACTTATGCTAGAGGAATTCTACTGAATGTCAGTCATTTGATATATAATGAGCACCAGTGAAAAGCATAAAGTTAAGCAAGAAAATGAATCTCCTATAAATGTTAAGGCATCATTATAGGTACTGGTCAATATGGTCTTTCTTGGTTGTTAGGGAAAAACAACTATTTGTATAATGAAGGGATTAAAACAACATGTGTGACTTCCCTCTCCACCCAACATTTCACTGATATTTGTAGCTTAAATACTGAAACCTCAAAAGCAGGAACTATAAACACTAGAAATATATTTACAGTGATATTGACATATAGCATTCTGGGAAAATCAATTTTCAAAAATCCTTTTTAAAAAAAATTTTCAAGAAATATTTAAGGACAAATTAAAAAACAAACAAACAACTCATATAATCCTAAAGAGTTAGAGCCAAATATAAGAGCTGATGAATTTGATGTTTTGGTACTTTTTTCTTCATTAAAAATGCTCTTTGCGGGCCGGCCCCGTGGCGCACTCGGGAGAGTGCAGTGCTGGGAGCGCAGCGACACTCCCACCGTGGGTTCGGATCCTATATAGGGATGGCCGGTGCGCTCACTGGCTGAGCGTGGTGCGGGCGACACCAAACCAAGGGTTGTGTCCCCTTACCGGTCACGAAAAAAAAAAAAAAAAAAAAAAAAAAAAATGCTCTTTGCTTGGGAAAACACACTCTGGCAATGATAATTGTCAAGATCCTGTTGATATCTCTTTCATCAGTTCAAAACTTGCATTTCTACAAACTGCTCTTCTGACTCCAACATCTTTCCTTTTCTTCTTCGTGAACATCATCATGGCTGCCAAGATGATCCAACAGAACAGGATTAAGAGCCTTTCATCGACTCACTCACATGACAACCTTGGGAGGTAGGTATTATCCCCATTTTACAGATGTCAGGAGGAAGCTCAGGGAATCCAAGGTGACACAACTACAGAAGATATTCAAATCCCAGTCTGCCCCACTTCAAGGGTCATGCTTGTGCCACTAATCCTTGTTGTCTACTATTCTATTTGGACTTTCAAAAATATCCTTGATGCATTCAAGAAGCAACTAAAAAAATTAATTAAAATGTTACCTGGATGAATGAATGGTATGACTGATTGTCACAACATAGCCAGCACCTCCAACATCTAAGTAAGGACCAGTCAAAGAAATTAACCCTGGATTAGCTACTGCATGGAGATACCTAATGGAGAACAAAGAAAGTCAAATTATTTTAGTGTATGAACAACTACTCTGTAAAACTCAGAAAAATGAGCTTGTAACTCTAAGAATATTTATTATAAATTGTGCTTATGGTATATTAAAATTAAAAAGGATTCTTTTATGTCTGACTATAGCATCAACATAAGAGGCCAAGAGAATCTGAACTCCCCTATTTTTAAAATAGATACTGAACTCAGTATATATCTGAGCTTTTTTCTAGGATCTATAGTATAAATGTTTTAGAGGCTAAAATAAAAAGGTATTAATAAATGAGGTAGAAAAAAATACAGTATGGCACACAAAAATGCATCCTGGAGTGTTAAGGGTGGGGAAACAGGCATTAGGAACAGCCAACTCATCAATGACTCAGTCGCCACCCAGCACAAGACTAAAACTTCTGATCTCATGCCCAGCTTGTCCCCATGCTAGAGCACTTGGCTAGCTCTTCTTTTTGAAAATCAGAGGAAAAATAAAGCCCAGAAGTGAAAGAATGTTTTTGCATTTATGTGTGTTCATTTTTTACAGGTGATACATGAGCTGTAATTTGAGGCCATAGTCATGCACAGTAAAATGAAGTACATTCACTATGCATACATTGTGCACAAGGTAGGAATCAAACAGACCACCAGTGATTGAAATGGCCAAGCATAAAGCATTTCAGTCTCAAAATTTCAATGAAGAGATAAAAATATGGTAGACAGAGAAAACCTACAATGCTGTTGTTGTTAACGTTATATTAAAAAAACTATTCAAAAATATTTTTCACCACCATGAAAGTATCTTCTTTAAAGTGATTGCACCAAGTTGCTTTATTGTATGTACTTATCATGTCTCCCCAGGATTTTCGGGAAACCTTTGATAACAGAAGCTCCTAAAACTCACCACTGTCTCCTAGTGGGATCAAATGCTTTGTCCATGAGAGAACCAGGATAAATTCTGAGGACGCCATTGGGCGTTGCTATGTAACGGCGGACAATATAAGTGTTCAGGCTACTCATTTCCATTTGTGTCATCCATTCATCTGTGACGTGGCTGGTAGCCATTACTTCATTTCTGACAGAGAACTGGGGAACAAAGGAAGACATAGCAGGGATCCTTTAAAACTCACATGAAAAGAGAGTGGGTTGCTGGCAGGGCTTCCCAAAGCGCTCTTGCAGGGAAGCCAAGCCCAATTACTTCTTAAAACTCTTTCCACAGCAGATGGATGCAGCCAAACTTGGTGAAAACAAAAGCTTACAGAAACATCATCAGTGGATTGTGTGATTACCAAATTGTTCATCCTAGCTAGGCTTTCTGAGTTTAAGAAGAAAAACCCCATAGCATTAAAAACACACACCATACCCCCCCTCCCCGCAAATCTTTGCTTCTTAGGGGCACATTACTTTTTTCCCCTGGGAAAAATGGAGCCGGGAATGTTTCCCTGGTCTCTAAATCACACCCCCCTACCTTGGCAACCCCCAGGGCATCTGAGCCTGAAACAGATTCTCTGTGTGGCCCCCCAGGGCTTCTTAATCCACCAGAGGGTCACTGCTGCCCAGCCTCCCCTGGGCCACACACTCTGCCTTTCTGGCTCTCCAGCTGAGAGGCGCAGATGCAGAGCTGGGCTTCCCACTTCAAAGGTTCATGGCCAGCACCCCCCCCGGGCCTCTGGAGGGGCCCCCCAGAAACGGGCCCCACGCCAGCACTCACTTTGAGCCCCGGGTTAGCAATGAGGCGGGTGTTGTCGCTGAGGTAGGCTGTGTAGTGCTCTACCATGCGCTTCGTCTCGGGCTGGCTGAGATGCTCGTAGGGGGAGGAAAAGCTGCCAGCAGACAGCATGACGGTGGGACTTTCTGAAAGAGAGGCAGACAAAGCGGGCCTGAGAACACCGACACTTCATCTCAGGCCCAAACAAAAGTGTCCTGCGGGCCCGCCAATCCGACTGCTATGGTGGCGTCTTCCACGAGGAGACAAAGAGCTCAGCACTGAGGGGAGCTGAAAAGGAAAAAAGCCATATTTGCTCCCTTCAGGGAGCTTACGGTCCTAAGAGTGAACCAGAAGACACACATGCACAAGGAAATAAAAGTGCTGGAAATGGAAAACCCTCAACATATCTTATACCTACATACAATACCTTATACATACAATACACTTATTAGGAATGAGGAGTCAGCGTATGACACCATGAATCGAACCTAGGCCCCACCATATTCTGGCTGTGTGATGTTGGGCAAGTTGTAATATACCAGGGTACTTCAAAAAGTTCATGGAAAGATTCATAGCATCTTTCAATTCTATTTTCCCATGAACTTTTTGAAGTACCCTTGGGTATAACATTTTGCTCACCTGCAAAGTGGAGAAAATAATAGCACCAATTTTATAGAGTTATGGTGAAAATAAAATGAGTTAATGTGTGTAAAGCAAACGAGTCAATAAACATACTGTGTGTAGACCAGTGCTTGGTGTGTGGCAAGTTCTTGGCAAGTGGTAACTCTTATGCATGTTAGTATCATTATTTAGGAAGAATGAAAGATGCAACAGTGGAACAATGCAAAAATGAAATAAAAAATTATTCTCAGCCAAACCTGACATAAACAAAAGCTTGTAGAAATAGAGTAGTTAATGTATACATACGGTACTTAATTTCTGGTCCTATCTAAGAGGAAAACCCCAGTTGCCTACTTAAGACAAAAATCCCCACAAAGAATTACATTACAAAACAAAACCACTACATCTTTTTCTTTGCAATTTTCTACTGTTCAATCTTACCACATTTTAAAAAGCTTTAGAAAGTACTATCATGTGTCCTATCTCATTTAAATCTGTGGGTCTTTTTCTATTTCTTCTGTTAGTTCTCATGCATGGTGTCTTGGTTGTAGCCTGGTGATCTTTGACTGTGCTGGACATTGTATTTAAAATCTAACTTGTAAGAATAGCTTGAGGCCTACAAGGATGAGAGTTTCTTCCTCAGAGAGGATTGCTGTTTGATTGGGTAGTGTCACATGGTGAGACAAGGCAGGTGGGGTGGTGGAAAAATTTCCCAATCAGGAGCCAGGACACTAGCCTAAGCGCTGCACTGTGGGACTCTGGTATTCAACTAGTCCATGGCCATCTTATTTCAAAAGTTAACGCTTGAAGTTCCCTAAACCACTTGGATGAAAGGAATCCCCAAAGAAGGCCTGATTTATGTTCAGGTTACTTTTACCCTACAGATGTAGTCTTTTGGGATCTCTGCTTAAAGAATGTGATGTTTTTCAAGAAAAGTTTAATCTAGGATTATCTTTCTATCCAGGATTTTTAGTTGCCCTCAGTAGGATGGGTCAGAATGACCTAGTCTGTTATTCCCAGCAAAATGTTGCTTCTATGGGTGCTGGCTGGTTAGCTCAGTTGGTTAAAGTGCAGTGTTATAACACCAAGGTCAAGGGCTCACATCCCTGTACCAGCCAGACACAAAACAAACAAACAGAAAATGTTACTTCTAATGATGTTATTTCTCATTTAATTTTTATATTTTCATGGGGTACCCTGGGAGACTATTATTAATCATAATTAATAAAAAGGAAGAAAACCAGAGGCTTAAAAAGGTTAGGTGGCCTGAAAGCATACTATGGATTCATGTGCATATGTTTGTGTGGCCCCTCCATGCACAGTTGTGCCAGAAAGAGAAAAGACAATCCCTAAACCCAAAAGACCTTAGGATACAGCTGGAAGAAAAAAGTATGAAGAAAATATAGGAAAACGATAGTGAAAGAATAACACAATAATATATAGAACTGTCAAAGGCATACATGCACTTCAGAGACAAGACAGTTGCAGTAGAGCCAGAGTTAAGAGGAGACGCCGTGGGGAGTGGGCCTTTCTTGTAGTGACAGAGACTGGCATTTTAGAGAAGGCTAGTACAGTAAGATGGATTGAGCACAAATAGAGAGAAAAAAACCCAAGATACAAGACCCAAAGGTTTGTGTACAGGATGTAAACACACAGACTTACACACAAAGATACATACTTAACTGCATTAGGTGGTGCACTCTTAAAAAATTCCTCTGTCTCTCTCTCTTTTTTTTTTTTCCTTTTTGTCTTTTTTCATGTCCGGCAATGGATCACAACCCTCAGTGTCGCGCCTGTACCGGACTGGGACCGGCAACGGGATCGCAACCCACGGTGCTGCTGCTGCGTCCGCACCTCGCTCAGGCAGTGAGCGGGAACCGGTCTGTATGTGGGATCCAAACCCTCGGTGGGAGCGCCGCCGCGCTCCCACGCGGTGCACTGTAGCAGTGTGCCACCGGGCCGGCCCAGTTCTCCTCTGTCTCTTTGTATTCCATCAGCTCTCCTAAAGACAGTTCTGACATATATGTAACACCTTCCCTCAGAATACCTATCATCAATTTAATCAGATGGAAACCACTTTTTTGTCACTGTTTCCCATATTTTCCATTCCTTTTTTATTGTTAATTATCGTAGTTCATTTTTATTACTAACTGATCCTAAGCTGCCCCTGATCACCCCTCCACATTGTCCTAGGGCTCCACCACCTAGGTGAGGATGGGGGAGAGAGCTCCCAGTCAAAGCCAGACACTGGCCTAAGGTCTGCCCGTGTGGCTGGGATCAGTCAATTAATTGTATGTAAAGTATTAGTTTATAAACTACATTTTCTGAGTAATCTCTATGAGGCAGTTGAAATACAATGCAAATTACAAATGTAATTTAAAATTTTCTAGTAGCCACATTAAGAAAAGCAAAAAGACATAGGTTAATAATATATTTCTGGAATCCAATCTATTCAAAATGCTATCATTTTAACATGTAAGCAACACAAAAAATTAAGTATGTATTTCACACTTACAGTACATCTCAATTTGTACTAGCCACAATTCAAGTGCCCATAGCTACATGTGGCTAGTGACTACATGCTAGACAGTGTAGCTATGGGGAATTAGCCAAAGGAAATTTAAAAAATCTAGGCTTCAGTTTCTTTCTCACCAAGGAAACTGTTACACTTCACATTCTCAAATTTCAAAACAGGAGTCTCATTTTTACCAGCAATAGTATTTAGCTTGCTCACACAGAAGTTAAAAGCAGTCATACACACATTAGTTTTTCAGTAAAGCATTTCTTAAAAATATGAACTTTTTATGTACTCTTGCATAGAAAACAACAAAAGCCCCCAAAGCCCAGATTAAAACAAAACAGAAATGTAAAATCCAGCCTTCTTTGATTAACATCAGTGGCTCTCTCAAAATTGTCGACACTGCTGGGATGTGCCACACAAGAGACCACTTTGTCCGGCCTCCTCTTCTGATCCCATGTCCAGGCAGAACTATCTAGAATGGAATTCAAAGGAGGAACCCAAACACAAGTGCTGTCATTTGGAATCTAGAGGCTGTCACTTCTATTCTTGATCCTCTTCCATCTATGCCCCCTCTACTCAGTTTGCCAGTTGTCTGATCATTCTCAGTTATTAACTTTTTGAACCTGTTTTCAACAGTTAAAAAGAGAATACCTGTTTGACCATACTGTGAGTATCCTGTGGTATAATGACAACACAGACCACAAATGCCTAGTGTGGGGCCAGCACACGGCAGACAGAGGTGCAGGAATCAAATCTCAGCGTTGCTACTTTCGATGTTATCTTTGGAAAGTTATTCATCTCTGGTAAACTCAAATGTCCTTATCTATCACAGGTCAACTCAGGTGATGAATGTAAAACACCTGGTACATGATAAATGTAAATTCCCACCTGCTTCCTTTGAACTATTTGGCTATTCCTAAGTCCCTCTGAAGATAGGGACCTGTCAGTATGCTACAGATTCCTTTGGATCCCTTTTACCATTTTACCCCATGCTCACTCTCAATACACCCTATTTGTTGCACATATCTGGATACCGACCTTTAAGAAGGTTGAACCTGCGACTCCCTTCATGAACTGTCTTTGGGCCACTGAGACCTCTTTGCCCAGCACTAGCAGAAAGGTGCATCTGACTAAAGAATATGAAAGCAGAATTCCCTTCCTCCAGTCTGGGCAAACTCTGTGTTGTAATTTACACTCCAGAGCCCTCAGAGGGGATCAAGCTGAGGTTGGAATTTTACCTGAAATCAAACTTTTGTCTTTTTCCCTTTCTCTGTTCTGCTTCCCTCACTTCCTCACTGGTTTCTTCTCAGAGCCCATCCTGTATAATTCACCTGCACACAAATCCTTGCCTCAGTGTCTGCTGTACAATCTGTCCCAAAGCAAGGCTTCAAATCTTTTTCACTTTTGTATCCCCAAAACACCGGGCCCTGCAGGCATTCAACATCTTTTCTGGGGGAGGGTGCAGTATTCAAACTGATATTCATATTGAGCTGTTATGTGTAAGATCACGAAGGAGCTGAGAAGTGCGAGGGCTTTACCTAGAGTCGCCAGCTGTTTGAAGTGGAGGCAGGCACTAGGCTGGCCTAGAAGATCCAGCCGGTGGTACAGCAGCTTGCTGCTGGGAATGGTGTTGAGGTTCTTCAGTTGTTTAACAGGTATTTCTGGTTGTATCACCACAATACACAGAATAAAGGAAGTGTCTTGTACCTGTAAAAATCAATAAAGAATTCCTAACACAGAAAATGAAGGTTCCATGGGGACAGGGACTTTGCATACGTTGTTTTCTTCTCTCTCTCTGTCTTCTATCCTCACATGGAAGGTGTTCAATTAAACATTTGATGAATGAATGAAAGACATGAAGCAAGGGTATAAAAGGTATCTAATTTTGTATTTTCTGTTTTCCTTTCTTTTGAGGGAACTTAATGTATGTAACAGAAAATCATGGAGCTAACGAAAGGATAAGAAAGAAGTCCCTTTGGAACTGTGGTGCCAGCCCTTTCTTGCTTATGTAAGTTAAGAGATTCAAGCTAGAGCAGGGCATAATAATACAATGTTTATTTATATTTGGGTTTGAAATTGAAAAAAATACATAATCGATTTCTAAATAAGTGTTCTAAGAACTGACTACTTTTCAAGCCAATTGTGAATCCTCAGTTTAAAAGAACGGATCCAGTAGTAGCTAATACAGAATCCAGTTCATTCATTCTTTTCCCTACTAACACTTCCTCTTTTCCTGGCTGGCAACAAACAACATCACTACTTAAAATCATGAAAAGCACAAATCCTGTGGCAGCCTTGCAGAGCCTGCCTAACTTGTCATTTCAGACCAGGGCAGGTAAGTGTGCTACAGCTTAGTCTAATTTATTAAGCTCATACATATGTAGAAACAGTAGTCATTTCATATTCACTTTGCTCCTAGAAATGAATGCTTGAACAAATTTAATGGGGAAAGTGTCCACCAAAGAATCAAAATCCAATCTACCTACTTCTAGTTCCTTGATAAGGACTTAAAAATACAAAAAAGCCAAACCTCTCTATTCTAAGTCTATTATATTAGAAAATGGACAGAACCTATTTAAAAGATGATTTATAAATAAATGAAAAGGATTATGACCAGCTAAGTCAGAATTAAAGGAGAGTGCCTTATAAAGCAGCTCAAATGATTTACTTACTGATCAAGGAGAAATTTTTAACAAGGCAGGTTAAAGTGTAATTTAGGGTTTGTGAAGATAGTTGCAGAATGTTTAAACACAGAAACAATTTGCGTCTTCCTGAAATTGCTTTCAGGTACTACTGGCAAAGATGTTCAATTAGATTAGCAAATTTAATCCTCTTCCTCCATCTCCCAAATTAGAAAGTGACAGGGTGTTTTGAAGTGACATTTACTATTTCCTCTCTTCTAAATCTCACAGTCACCCTTTAGATTTGTTTTCCTATGTTGCATGTTCTAAGGAAACAAAAGACAAAACTCTACCAGAACGACCAGAATATAATTTTAAAATTTCTATTCTGTAAGAGAAAAATAAAACGCTACCCTAAGCTTCTAAAAGTAGCACTTTATAAGAAGTCCTTAGGGAAGCAGAATTTAATATAGGTCTTTCTATCATATTCTTAGTGAAAAATGGTTTTTGCATTAAAAGGAACTGTGATGTTTCTGGAAGGGCTCTTCATGACTAGGGAGTGGTTTTTTTTTTCATGGATTGTTCATGGGATCCTTGTTTTGAAGTAAACCATGCCTGTGTTTAATACCGTATAATAGTCAATACTTGCGTCTTCACAGAAAACAGCCTCCTAAAATTCTCAAAAATGAACTTGGGTCACAGAGCGACAGAAAAATTTCTTAATGCTGCTAACATAATCTCTTAAGTTATACTGAAATTAATTCAGTTAAATAATTCTGAAAAAGAGGTGGCTAAGAGAACTGCAAAATCTACTTTGATCTTCCTCAAATTTATATTACCAAATGATAAAATACCACTAGAATTAGGCTTGTTAACATAAGTTTCTCATTTTTTTTTTTTAAAAAGGACCTGTAAGGGGATTTTAACCCTTGACTTGGTGTTGTCGGCACCACGCTCTCCCAAGTGAGCTAACCGGCCATCCCTATATGGGATCCGAAGCCGTGGCCTTGGTGTTATCAGCACCGCACTCTCCCAAGTGAGCCATGGCTGGCCCAGTTTCTCATTTTCACTTATTTTATTTGCTTTGTTTGTGCTTTAGTAATTGCTATTGACATAATGATGCTTTATGAAACAAACAAGAAGGTTGGAGGAGACTCATGTCTAAAGGCATGTTGGCTACTCCCAATTCCTATCACTCCTTTCCCAAACATAGACCTGTATCGAGTTGTTTAATTGTCTGCATCCACCACTAGGCTGGATGCTCTTTGAGGGCAGAGACAGTATCATTCTTCTTTATCCTTAGTGCACAGTAAATGTCCTATAAGTAGTTCTTAAAGGGATGAATAAATGCATTTACTTGGAGTTGACAAGATAAATATCAGATTTGTCCATCCAAGGCAATCTCAAGAATGACTGCATTTTAAGTTTAGTAATTAAAATTTGACGATAATAATGGAAGTCCACTCTCCCTTTAATCAGTTACAGTATTTAGGGACCCACAATAGCATTGTTATGCTTGGTTGGGGTGGGAGAGCAGAGGAGAGGAACACAGGTGATGTGGACAGTGTGTGCTATATTCTGTTTCTCTATGATTCTTTGAGGCCCAGTGTCTGAATGAGTTTGGTAAGAGAAAGCTCAGGTGGGTGCTACAAGTTACAGCTAAATTGTTTGTCTGCTGTGTTGAATATGAACGGTCCAAGTTCTAATCCAAAAGTTTCCTTTCCTTGGAGAGTGTCAGAGGGCATTTATGCTTTCATCTCTCCTTTTTCATACCCAACTTTTACTTCTGAGTTTAAACAATAACTAACTGGATATAATCTAAATGTGTAATAATAGGGGACTGTTTGAAGAAATTGGTATACAAATTAATGTATACAGTGCTATACTAAATAGTCATTAAAGGCATGCATACATGTATATGTACACACACACACACACGAATACATAGAGTTGTCTCTTGGTATACATGGGGGATTGGTTCCATGACACCCCCTAGGATACCAAAATCCGAGGATGCTCAGGTCTCTGATATAACATGGTGTACTATTTGCATATAACCTACACACATCCTCCCCTACACTTTAAATCATCTCTAGATTACTTATACTTATAATACCTAACAAAATGTAAATACTATGTAAATAGTTGTTATATTGTATTATTTTCTAATTTGTATTACTTTTATTGTTATACTTTTATTTTTCATTGTTTGTTTTTTCCCCCAAATATTTTCAATCCATGTTGGTTGAACCTATGGATATGAAACCCATGGATATGGAGGGCTGACTATATGTGCCTGTGCGTATATATATATATATATTTTTTTCCTTTTTGTCTTTCTTACTGACCGGCAGCAGGATCGCAGCAACCCTCGGTGTTGCGCCCGCACCGCGCTCAGCCAGTGAGCAGGAACCGGTCTCCACATGGGATCTGAACCCTCGGCGGGAGTGCTGCCGCGCTCCCAAGCAGCGCACTCTCCAGTGCGCCACCACGCCGGCCCTTTTTTTTTTTTTTTTTTTATGCCTGTGCGTATATTAAAATTTTTTGGAAATTGATCAAAGTGGTTATTTGTGGGGAATGGGAGGTCAAAAATAGGAGGAAGGGAAAGGCATAGTTTACTTTCTTCTTTATATGCTTTCATATGGTTTGATTTATTCATCATGAATGATTATTGGTTTTATAAACAAAAAAGGAAAAAACTTATAAGACATCTGTGGAATGTCTTCTCTTTCCAATTACTTTAGAAACTGATTCGTCACATTATCAGACCTAAGTGCCCTAGAATTCCTGCATGAAGAAGAGCACTGTACCCTGTAGCTCTTTAGACAGATGCGACTTCCTCTCACTCACTCACTCACCATCTTCCAGGCATAGCTAACATTGTAGGCCTCCTTTCCAGTTTCTCTCAGCTTGTTTATGTGCCAGGACAGGGATGAGTTCACAGGGACTGCGATAATCTGGCTGCCCAGAGGGAGGCTGCATTGGCAAACAGAATTAAATACTTCAGGCAAAAGATAAAATTAAGCACTTAATTAAAGGCAGGGAAGAAGCTGTGAGTCAATGAACACCTTCTGATTTTGAATAGCAATGAAGCTCATCACTTTTGAAGGAGATAATGTGAGATTTTCAATTTCGGAAAAGCATTATGTCAGCTATGCATTAAAAACATTCCTTACTCTTTATCCCTGTCCCCAATTCTAATTCTTTCCAGAGACTAACTTGTCTCAAATCACTCAGTAATTAATTTTCATCCAATGAGCACAAAGACCCATTTCTCTACAGGTTACCATCTGCCAAAATAATGTATCATGGTTGGAAAAAATTCAATCTGTTTTTATTTTGAGAGAAAGCATTGTATAAGATTGAGCTGTTAACTTGGAATGAACACTACTTTGCCAAGCTATTTTTTGGCAAATGCAGTAGAGCTGGTCCTCAACTTAACTGTTTATTTTGCCAACATTTTCAATTTAGTATAATGGGATTATTTTTAAAAAATGAGATAACATATATCTGATTTTACAATTAAAGTCAATGTGAACATAGAATCAGATTTACAAGACATTACCCCCAAATAATAGTTCTGAGAGACCTTATGCATTATGATGTAAGCAAAATCTTGGCTAGCATCCTTATGGAAAAATGACCGAGTATACTTTTGATAACATTAAAATAATTTATATACTTGTTATATGCCCTATAATAAACACTATTATTTGACCTCAATGGATCTCATTCTCAGAACAAAAAATACCATTACCCTCACCTTTTCCTTACCTTAGGATATTTTGCCGAACCAACTCAAATTTTGGAATATTTTCATAGTGTATGATGTCAGTATGAAGTGGGGGCTCTGACAGTAGATATGGCCTGGTAAGAGATGGATGCATAAGTGTATACCCTGAAATAAGAAAGCAAAATGCATGCTGTAAAAGGTAGTTATAGTAAGTACTGATTCTAATAAAAGTGCCTATCACTGGTTTGAAATGTGGCATGCTCTGGGATAGCTGCCCAGTACTTAGCTTCTCAGGATGTAACTCACCCGTCCAATAAAAACTGAACCTGTTTTATGCATACCTTCATAAAACTGCTGAAGTGGAGAAAGATGTCTTAAATTATCAAATATCTGTCTAATCAAGAATATTTTGGAGGTTCTGTTTTTTTGGCTTTTTTAAAAAATAAAATGTTCTAATCTACTACATAAACCTCAATGCCAGTAAATTAAAAGCTAACAATATAGAAAAAAATGATCCAAAGGATGACATTGTACGTTTCATTCAATCCTCAAATCTTCTTTCCTGATGTTACAAATAACTGCCCCCTACCCATCAACAAAACACAGAAACAAATGCATAATTTATAGATTCTCTGTCATCTTTATGGTGTTCCACCACAAATGAGCAGTCCTAGTTACATTGCTTTTCCTTAAATACTATCATTTTCCCACTTTATCTGTTGTACAATATCAGAATACCTACAGATTATTTTCTTTAGGTGGCTAAAGAAACCATTCTTTCTTATGGTTACCTTTTAACAGATTACCTTTGTCATCAATGAGAAAAGTATAAGAAGCCAAAGAGTCTTGGTAATATGTCACATCTTCAAGAATGTAAGCCAGATTCACGTCCACACCTACAATTCCCAGAAGCAGGTTTCCAAAATAACAGGGTTTACTCACAGTCATTATCAAACCTATGGGTTAAAAACAAACAGAAAAGGATAACAGAGAAGGCAATAGATAAAGGCTGGGCTGTGCCCTAGTGAATTGTGAAGGCTACTATCAGTCATTTCAGTTTTGCTGGGAAGAAATTACCTGTGTGATCCAGTAACGAACCACTGCCTTTGCAGACAGCGTAAGTGAGATACCTCCTTTGGTGGTTCAGATGTGTCAGTAAATTTAAGTAGAGGCAATTTGTACATTTTCTACTACTTTTTCATCTAAAAAGACATGACATTTTACATAAGTGCAAAACACGAGCAGCACCAAATACACCATTTTATCTCTTGAAGTGGGAAAATTCAGCTGAACTTGAAAGACCATTGGACAAGGAATCTGAATGTCTGAGTTCTAGTCCAGCTGTACCCCTTTTGTACTGTACATGTGACATTGGTTGAAACCTCCCTGAGCTTTGGTTTACATATGTGTTTAAAGGATAGTAGAAACTGCTTTACTGATTTCTAGGAGACATTAAATCAAAAGAGATAATAGATTAAAAAAAATGCTTAAAAGATATTATTATTATGCCTCAAGCATCCTTTCAAAAAATGGGAAGAAAAGGGAAAAAATCTAAAAAGGTACAAAATCTGACTACACAGAACTTTGAGTAGCTGAAGGAGAAATTAGGTTTCCAAAAGGAATGTATTTCTAGTCACGTAGGCCAGGAGTTCCCAAACTAAATATTTTAGGCTTTATGAGCCATACAGTCCCTGGCGCACATTCTTTTTTCTTTTCTTTTTTTAAAAAAATAACCATTCAAAAATATAAAAACCATATTTAGCTCATAAACCACACAAAAACAATAGGATAATTAGAGAAAGGGAAAAGCACACAGGAAAAGAATGTACAGATGCAGAGAGCACACATGGTGGGTCACCGAATGGCCTTGAGCATCAGGACACCTGGGCTTCCTCCTGGCTTCACTATGGGTGGGGTAAGTTGTGTCATCGAGACAAAATGATCTCTACAATTCATAACAATTCTACAACCCTACACTCTAAATAAAACTCTAAACAAAAAGATCATGTCTCTCCATCTTGATCTCGTACTTTCTTCCATTTAATGGTATGTTCATGCCTTAGTAGCATATCAGAAAAAGCCATTCTTCTAGAAACATCCACGAAAGGGACTTGTACCCTCTTGCAGATTTCTACAAAGGATGGGCTTCCGCACAGAGAATCATGTATGATGTCCACCTGAAGTACAATTGATCTGCCACAGTCGAAAATGTCAACTAAGTGCATCACTTGGTAGACAGAAGTGGACACAACACTAAAAAGGATTGAAAAGTCATGCAAAGGATGTCTATATAATTCCAAAAGCATTCTCAAAGCAGTTCACATTTAGAATGCTATTTATCTATCTGTTTTAAAACATTAAAAAATAACAGGTATTTAAGAAGGTTTTAAGAATGCATTTTGGAGGAGGTTTATGCCCAGGTCTTCCTGGATGAATGGTGTACGTGGTGGAGTAGCGCTGTGAGGACTGGCATGGAGACAGAGGTCACAAACCGCACGCCACATCCCCCTGGGCTTTAGTCTAAGATTAAAGTCATTTTCATAGATCAGTAAAGTACAACACAAATATTCTGTGACTGAGACGCATACTCATGTCAAATTTCTATTCTCCTCTGGATATGTTGAGAACAAAGTCTTTAAAAAGAAACACAATCTCACTTTTCAATTATCAACTTGGACAGAGACTCTTGATCCCACCGTGGCAAATAAAGTATGCTAAGCTCTTGCTACACTGACAAAATCCTCAAACACTCTCTCTACTTTTACCTAAAGCCCATAGATTTGCTTTTTAAAAGAAATACGTTTAGTAACTGATATTGTAATCTGTGGAGGTTTTGAATTAGAGCCATGTAAACATGGGTTTTCTCAGATTCAAGTCCTTGTGTCATTGAGGATGTGTCACCTAATAATTCTAGAGACAGAAGAATTCTTCATTATTATTATTATTCTAGGACAAATACCTAGTTCCTAGAAAATACATTCTCTATAGGCCTGTTATTTTTTATACATGAGTTTTCTCTGAATATCTATGTTTGTGAGAGTTCTTGGTTAACCAAACATAAAAATAAGATCTCATGGGCTGGCCCGGTGGCACACTGCTACAGTGCGCCACTTGGGAAGTGTGGCGGTGCTCCCGCCGAGGGTTCGGATCCCACATACAGACCAGTTCCCGCTCACTGGCTGAGTGAGGTGTGGGAGCAACACCGAGGGTTGCGATCCCGTTGCCGGTCTCGGTCCGGTACGGGCGCGACACTGAGGGTTGCGATCCATTGCCAGTCACGAAAAAAGACAAAAAAAAAAAAAAAAAAAAAGATCTCAAATGGCGATAGTGTCTTTCTGGCTAGTAATTAGCCGCCTCTTTAATCTTCTCTGTCAAAGAAGAAAGGAGGAAAGGAGGTGGGGAAAAGGATAAGTAAGAATACGGAGGAGGAAAAGAAAAACATTGTACTTTTACTAGAATATACTGTTGGTCAGGTTCTCTTGCGGTTCTAGATGCTTTACATATGTGACTGCTTTTAATCTTCACAATTGCCTCGAGGAAAATAACATAGTTCCCATTTTATAGGTCAGGAAATTAAATCATGTGAAGGTTAATAAGCACTTTACCCAACATCACACTATATATGGCATCAAGATGATGATGACAATGGTAATAATAATAACGGTAACAACAAAGAAAAAAAAAAAAAAAAAAAAAAAAAAAAAAAGATCTCAAATGGCGATAGTGTCTTTCTGGCTAGTAATTAGCCGCCTCTTTAATCTTCTCTGTCAAAGAAGAAAGGAGGAAAGGAGGTGGGGAAAAGGATAAGTAAGAATACGGAGGAGGAAAAGAAAAACATTGTACTTTTACTAGAATATACTGTTGGTCAGGTTCTCTTGCGGTTCTAGATGCTTTACATATGTGACTGCTTTTAATCTTCACAATTGCCTCGAGGAAAATAACATAGTTCCCATTTTATAGGTCAGGAAATTAAATCATGTGAAGGTTAATAAGCACTTTACCCAACATCACACTATATATGGCATCAAGATGATGATGACAATGGTAATAATAATAACGGTAACAACAAAGGTAAAATAATAAATTTAAAAAATAAGACGAGAGCAGTAATTATTATTGAGTGGTATACTAGTTACTAATCAGTCTTATTATACTATCTAATCCTAATAACCTGAAATATTTATTACCGTATTTTACAGATGACCAAATGGAGAATTAATGAGATTAAATAACTTAAAAAAGCCAACAACTTAAATGGAAGAGTGGGATTTGACAGCCCACCTAATGCCAAGCCTGTGTTTGACTATGCCATGCTGCCTTGAATTTGAGGCCAAATCCTAAGTCCTTACCACTTGCAATTCAAAGCTACACTTTAGTCCCAATTCACTAACTTTTGGATATTGGGGAATCCTTATGAAGCCTCCCCAGAAGATATGCCTATTATGTCTTCTGAGTCAAGGGCAATTAGAAATAGGGCTGGGGATGTCTATTCTAGAATATAGTGCTCCAGGACAGACAGCAGGGGCCTATGCAACCCTATGATCCAGAGGCAACCCTATGATCCATTTTCTTTACCCCTCCCATTAGTAGGAAGTTTTCTCCAAACTCACCATCTCCCATCTCATCAGAGAAAGGAAGGCTAAAAACAGCTTCGTCAATCATCCGGTTGGGGAGGTTTGTGTAGAACCTGCCGACTGTGGTCTCCAGGTTACTTAACTGGTTCAGCACCATCATGCTGCCTTTAATCACGGGCAAGGCTGTACGGTCTGGCACACCATACTTCCCAGAATTCTGTTCAGCCAGATCTCTCAGAAACGCCAGCTCTTTCAATCCAGTCACCCCATCTGGAATTGAAAGCCAAGGGAAGATCACAGAAAGCAAAATGGTTTACATCTATAAAATATCTTGTCATTTCTATCTACTATGGGCATAGATGAGGTCTTGAAATGCCAAAAGGGTCTTTGTAGAGACAATGTGAACTCAGGACACAAATAACCTGTTTTTGCTGAGGAACAATAGCCGGAGGAGTAGTCTTCCCTTAAATAGTCAAGAGGGCAAAGACATTCTTCAAAAGGTCATGATAAAAAAACACATGAGTGAATAAAGGAACCCCATTCAGTGAGGATGTATTCTTCTCAAAAAGTTTAATTATAACACTTAAATTCTTTTTCTGTATTTAATATTTGAAGGCAAAAGTAATGATTAACAAGCCTGCATCTAATTTAAAGCAGTAGGTGAGGTTGTAAGAGTTTTAGAGGACAGAGGTTTACCATTTCATTCCTTACCTCTTCCCCTGCAAAAACACTTGCCAAAGTTTCATGCAACTAAATGAAAGTATTATGGACTGCATTTAGTGATGACTCTAAACCCCATTTCTTTTTTTTAAATTTTTTTTTTGTCTTTTTGTCTTTTTTCGTGACCGGCAACGGATCGCAACCCTCGGTGTTGCCCCTGCTCCTCGCTCAGCCAGTGAGCGGCCGGTCTGTATGTGGGATCCGAACCCTCGGCGGGAGCGCCGCCGCGCTTCCCAAGCGGTGCACTGTAGCAGTGCGCCACTGGGCCGGCCCTAAACCCCATTTCTTTAAGCTCATTTTAATTACAAATATTTTCATGCTTGATATTGTTAAAGATAACACTAAATTTGATTTATTTAATGTACATTTTTTATATTTAAAGGGTTTTAAAAACTTTGTAAAAGATTTAGGCATACTGGGATGTATTGTTCTGTAACATCTGTAATCTATAACACAAAAATAAATTTAATAAACCTTTTTTTTTTAGTTTGTACTGTTGGAACATAGTCAAAAGGATTAGTAACTGATCGCATATGGGTACCACTGTAAACAAACTCAAATGATTTCAGCCACAACTGAGATTATACCACTGTGCTTTAAAAAGGTTTTGCCTCATGTTCTTGAAGATTTCAATAGCAAACCATGAACTGCTCAGTCATTAGAAAGAATCTGAAGCTTTCATGGTTCATCTACCATATGTGTCTTTATCATTTCTACATAGGGAGTGTGTATATTTCTAGTATGGAAAGTCCATTTCTAAAGTCATGGCAGAATTTAATGGATATAATTTCTTTCTTAAAACATTGTATTTAAATAAACCTGGATTTTACTCCACTCATACAATGCTAAAGAAAAGGAAAAAAATACCTGGGCCAATTAAGTCAGAATCAGATTATTGTTCTCTTTGCTTGGCATAGAGCTAGGACAGCAGTGAGGGGCATGCTCCACAGTAATAGATGACGCAAAAGACCTGATTGATCCCTGACCTTAAACTCTTGAGGAGCTTGCAGAGGTGAAATAACTCAGGCAATAAATACATTTCCTTTCCTCATCACATACTATTTGGCTCTCTCAAAATGTAAAAGAAGAGTGACAAAGAAGAATATGTAGTAGGCAAAGAAGAGCAGTGTGGGATGGAAGGTTATCAAGGATTGGGTATTCTGTGTTACTCCATGATGAAATGTCACGCAGGGGTGGCAGTAGGGGCAATAGGGTGGCAGAGTGGTAAGTATGCTGGATTGTTTATTGCCAAAGTGGTCATGCTAAAAACTGTTTCCCCAAATCCCCTCTCCTATATGCTTCCAGATCAAAGGTGCCAAAAGTGAAGTATTGCAATATTTGAGAAGTAAAAGGGGGTGAGAGAAAGACACAAAGGAACCAGAATGTCCCACTTTGTCTCATTCTTCTCTGATCTGCGTTCGGTCCTTTTTCCAACTGTGCCAGCTTGCTCACCATCAGCAATCCCAGGCACGCTCCAGATGCTTCCCCAAGCATGCACAGGGCCAGAACAACGAAAAGCTAACATCCTTCCAGGACTTCTACACCAGACCTCCCAAATGGTCTTCCATGTTCCTAGCTTCCAGACTTCCCTGCAAGCTCTGACTTGGTTACTAAACTTTCTCTGAATTATCAGCAACCCTTTCTGGACCTTTACTTTTCCAGTTTCTCCCACAATTAAGTACATTCTAATTCTGAAAATAAATTCTTAATCCCAAAATTGTCACAGTGGTTCTGCTTCCCTATTTGAACCCTGACTGATATGGTAAGGGAAAGTGTCTACCCTAGTGAACAATACTCAGAAATGGCCTTCTGAGAGAGGAGGAGAGGAGAGAGAGAAAACTGGCCATGAGGATGTGGGGCTAGATAGGTTAAAGGGAGAAAGAGAAGAGATAAGGATGATTAGCTGGATGTAACTAGAGGTTTTAAAGTGTGGAATTATCAGGGGCACAACAAATGTACAAGAGCCTCCAGTGGGAGGATTTAGGACCAGTGAAGGCATGGGTGACAGCAAGGACACTTTTTCACTCAGTATCTGCCTGGACAGACCTTCAAATCTAATGAAAAAGAAGTGAATACTTCCTTTTGGGCCTCTTTATTCCTCCACTATTGCATTTAATTAATCATTCCGGTCTATGTACCTTCCTCACTGGATTAAAAGCTTCTTGAACACAGGGACTTTCTATAACACAGCACACCATGTTGTACACTGTAGGTACTCAAATTTTATTTTCCTCCCTTCCTCTCTTCTTCCTTCCTCTCATGAGTGAAAAAAAGCTAAACCATAGGAGAAAAGGGCACCAAGACACCAGAGATGACACTGAAAGGTATGTGCCCAGGCAAGAAGAGGCCACCTCACCTACCTCAGCGGTGCTCAGTCCTGTTCTAAGCACTCTGAATGCAAAAAAGAGCAAGACACATTCCTGTCTGAGAAGCTCATATCCATGCGGTAAGTGTAGGGAGAAGGAACAGAGAGGACAATATGTGGGTACCTCACTATAGTGTAAAGGGAGCATGCCGAGCAGAAGTGAGCACGACACGCTGGGGACACAGAGCACTGGACAGAGAGCTGGCCTGCACAGCAGAGGTGTCCTCCACCTCTGAGCAGTGCTGACAGGAAACCAGGTAATCTTTCATTCCCTCCTTCAAGTGGCTTTGAAGACCTGTTATTGACCAGATGCTATGTTAAGAACTTTAAACACATATCATATTTTGTCAATTTATTGTCACAACACTCTATGCAGTGGATTTTATCATTCTCATTTCACAGATAAAACTGAGGCCTAAAGAGATGAAGTAACTTGCCATAAGCCACATGGATAGTAAATGCAGATAGCAACTCAGGACTGCTGGACATGAGAGCTATGTTTTCAGGTATGGTCCATAAAGCATTTGGAAAAAAGAGGATCACTTTGGCCAAAACATGGATTCCTGGACCCCTCCTAAGGGGATCTGAAAAAGAATCTGAGGGCAGTGTCTGGGAATCTGCATTTTAAAACCATTCCTCAAGTAATCCTCAGAACATTAAAATATGAGAACCTGTGTCCTAAAATCACATGGTTTTGCATGGAAATTTGAAATTGGAGAAGAGAAATAAATATCATAGGTGGGAAAGGCTGCTGGATCAAGACATGGCCTCAAACACAAGAGAAGATGGCCACCTTGAACACCAAGGGCAAGGGGCCTGAAGAAGAGGCTGTGAGAGGAAAGCAATGTATTAGCAGCTGGGAGACACACGACTCCACACAGAGGCTGGGACACTGGGCTGTATTCAGACTGGAGGACAGGGTGGATAGCTGAAGGGAAAAAATGGAGTATTTCTTCAATTTTGACAATTTACTAAATCCTTTCACCTACTGTCATTTAACAGCAACACAGTCCATTTCAATGAGTACCTAGCAAGTGCCAGGTACGGTCCTGGGTGTTTACTGTACCTTCAGGCTAATCCTCACTACAACCCTGCAAAGCTGATCATTCTTATCTCCATTTTACAGCTAAGGAAGCTGGGGTGGAGAGAGTGGCAGAAGAGGCTTCAGGTGGTGATTCTGCAGGGTAATGTGGTATTCACAGTCTTGGTTACACAGAAGAATCTAGGTCAGTGCTTTGGCTTCCTGCAGCTTAAACCAACGAGATAAGTTAAAAACCTCCATGTAGTATCAAAACCTTAGATAATCCTAGAACATGAAGGAGAACTGAAAAAAATGGGAGCTGTACAAAATCCTCTGCAAGACCACATAAGCAGAGAAGTTTTAGAAATGAGCAGGTGACTGGACAGAGAGAAATGAGAGAGAGGGACATTCTATCATGCCCTGAATACCAACATTAGGTGGAGGAAGAGCTGCTGGGTTGTCTTTTCTGATAGCCTCCATCAAAGCACACTATTACGATTCTTTCTTTCTTTCTTTTTTTTTTAAGGCAGCATACACTTAGAGGGAACTTTCATCTGAAAGAGAAATCTCAAAACACTACCTACCGTTCATGAGGGCATAGGTGAGAATCATTACAGAGTTGTTTAGAAAGCTATTTTCTTCATTGATGACACGGAGAGTTGCCTTTTTATCTTCTTCTGAAGAGTCCTTTGATGTAATGCCAGCTGACAGGTAAATGATGACCATGTCTGTACCTAAACAAAAACATACCAATTGAATGCACCACGTAGATTCTGGCTAACGGCAGCAATTCAGGTTCCTTTCCGTTTCCCCTGGACCTCCCTAAAAGCTCATGACCCACTGGGCCCAGCATCCCTACTCCTTCCCATCTGATGCTGTGGCTTTCACTGCCCCCTCCCACCTCTGCTTCTCTTCCATCCTGGCCCTCCAGGCAGCGAGGCCTCATTTATCTGGTGTCAGGTAAAGAGGTGTTCCTAATGAATTTACCAGATAAAAGAAGGCAGCTTCTTCAGGCCCCCAATGGCTATGGTAATTTAAGCCAGCCCAAATGGAAACCTCTCCTGATTCTGACATGGAGGATTTACAATGTGATTTCTCCTTTCTTCAGTGACACAGGATCATCACCATGAACAACACACACTTTTGGGGGACTAGGCTTTAAAATGGTGGTTTTTCTAGGGCTCTTTAGATATGTAAGCTCATTTGTACCTACCCTAAATATCTCTAGGTACATTCCCATTTTACATACATTATAGAGTAATAGAGCAGTAAAAACATGGGCAGAGGAGACAGTCACTTGTGTTCAGAACCCAGGTCTGCTATTTGTGAGCTATGTCTGGGTACTTTTGGCACATTTCTTATCTTCTGTACACCTAAATTTCCTTGTCCATAAAATGGGGGTGAGGACAGTACTGACTTCATAGGGTTGCTGTGAGGACTAACTGGCTCATTTAAGTAAAGAGTGTAAGCAAAAGGGTGACGGCAAAAGGAGGGTAAAAGAGAAAAGAAAGAAACCTCAAAGCACACACAAACACAAAACACAAACAAAACCCTTCTAAATTGATCTGAAGTAGTACTTAAGACTTTAGATTAAGACTACTTTCCAAATACTGCTGATGGGCAGAATTATCAAGAAGTAATTTTAGCTCAATGGGATGAACTGTCAAGTGGATTTGTCAGTAAAATAAAAGTGATGCATTTCCTACCACTAGAGGTGTAAAAGCAGAGCCTGAACGACCACTTAAATAAATGGAGGAAAGTAAGAGAGCCGAACTTATACATTTTCTTTCTGCGATTCTTTGATTCAATATACTCAGATATTTTTAGGACGTCCTCATAGAAGAATCTTTTATTAAGAAAATATTTATGTAATACGTTATACACTTATTTCTTCAGGTTCCTACTCTCGTCATTTAATTGAGGTTGCTTTATAGCAACGGTGGCAGGCAAGCTCCAAGACAGTCCCCCAATGATCCCACCTCCGGATGTTCACGTCTTTGTGTCGATGCCTCCGTTTGAGTGTGGGCTGGATTTACTGACTTACAGTGAATGGAACAAAGATGATGAAACATCAAGACTAAGATTAGGTTATAAAAAGACAGCAGTTTCTACCGTGGATGCTTTCTCATGGAGGGAAGCTTGGCTGGCATGTTGTGAACTGTTCTCTGGAGAGGCTGGAAAGAGAGGACCTCAGAACTGAAAAACCTGCCAGCAACCACATGAGTGAGATTGGAAGTGGATCCTCCCCCAGTTGAACTTTGAGATGACTGCAGCCCTGAACAGTCTGACTGCAACCTCAGAAGACACCTTGAGCCAGAGGCACTCAGCTATGCTGTGCCCAGATTCCTGACTCACAGAAAGTATGAGATGATAAACGTTTATTGTTTTAAGCCACTGAGTGTTGGGGTCATTGGTTATGCAGCAATAGATAATGAATACAATTACCCTTTAAAAATTACCCTAATGATGAATTTCCTTCACTTTGTAAATTTACTTTAGATTTTGAAGTATTTTTTATTATACAGAATTGAATAGTTAATTTATTTTGTATCAGTGTTGTAGATAACAGAACTGAGTTTAATAAAATTTGGCTCAAAGAAATAAATGCATTCACAGTTCCTCTGACTTACTACTAACATAATATATAAGCAAGTCTTAAAGTCAATTTTTTTGTGTGTGTGTTTTTCCGTGTCCGGCAATGGATCGCAACCCTCAGTGTCGCCCCCGTACCGGACCGGGACCGGCAACGGGATCGCAACCCTCGGTGTTGCTCCCGCGCCTCGCTCAGCCAGTGAGCGGGAACCGGTCTGTATGTGGGATCCGAACCCTCGGGCGGGAGCGCCGCCGCGCTTCCCAAGCGGCGCACTATCCAGTGCGCCGCCGGGCCGGCCCTTAAAGTCAATTTTGATGCTTGAACAATTCTCTAATGAACATTAACTGCAAATTTAATTTTCACTGTGTAGTTACCAGAGATTAGGAAGTGCATGTTGATGCAAAAACGAACAAAAAAACCACATAAATTGTGGGAATATTCCTGTCTTGAACCAGTTGTCGATATTTTTCCAATGTTGTAAATGTAGTCCTGTAAATTATTTTATTAGAACCGTAAACATCTTGGCTAAGTTTCAGACCAATAAAAACAAAAAAACAAAAACTGGTTGACCCCTAGTGGGGGGGAATACAAATATACTATGAAGCTGATCTACAGTATGAGACAAGTCATCTCCCCATGGCAAAGTACCGTGTGTGATAAACTCCTGGACACACCTGGACTGACCTAAAAAAGAACCCATTGCGTTTTCTTACTTAGCCTTAAGATTATGGATAAAACGCACTGTCACTGAGAGCTGTTTTTAAGGCATGGGCCCCTGTTTGGAAAGTCAGAAGTCCTGCAGCCCGCAGCTTCTTTAGCAGCAAAGCTCATTTTCTTTGCATCCCAAAACTAAAACACACAGTCTGTAAGTCTTCATTGGCTTTGCCCAGCCTCTAACTCCATCCCCACCTTATCCTCAAGAAACACTGAGTTATTTTTTCATTCTTAGTTATCAAGATCTGTCAAATTTGGTCTGATTTATTTTTTTACTCATCAGGACATTCCCTCCCTAGCGAGAGGAATTTTAAACCTTGTGATGAGCTATGTTAGGGATGCGTAATTAGAGGGACTTGGGGCAGAGCAAAGTCGCAGCACATAACTGGAAAACAACGCAAAAGATGTCTTTCTCTAAGCCACCAACATGTCCTAGAGTCAATATCAAAGAAGGAAGAATAACAAATTTGGAATCTGCCCACGTCATTAGATCCCCACCCCTAACCATCTTATTCCTTCTGTTATAAAATGATCCTCCAACCAATCACACCCAAAACAAACTCAGAACAATCAAGTGTTAATGTTGTCAGTTACAGATCTACCATGAGACAGAGAAAGAGTCAGCACTGGATAAAATTTCAGGTTTTCTGGTCGATAAAAAGCAAACCAGTGCAAACCTAGAACGATTTATGATGTGTAGCTTCTGTTTATATGGCTATTCGTGTGGGGCAGACACCTTACCTTCATGCACAGACTAACCCTTAGAACAATCTTAAGGGCAGGTCTTTCTCATCTGAATAAATTCACCCCATGACACCTAAAACAGCACCAGATACACAGTAGATGCTCAGTAATTGTCAAGTGAAGAGAAGTGGGGACGTACAGTGTGAGGAAGAGTATACAGACCCCTCGCTATGCTGTTGCCATGGCTGCCAGTCTTGGGCTTTGAGGTGACTTAGGACATCTAGGGTAACTGCTTTAGTTTAGTTGGAGCTAGAAGTCTTATAGGAAACTGAATACCATAATAACCACAGCTAATATTTATTAAATAGTTATGATAGAATTCTGGATCTTATTCTTCCCCCCAGTTTACAGATGAGGAAACGAGACCCGGAGAGATCAAATAATTTAGACAAGTTCACAAGGTTAGGAAAATTCCAACTCACTACTTAACTATGAGGCTACACTGCTTGAAAACACCCTAAAACCTCTCCTTAATAAACTGGACAATGCTAATTCCTGAAGTATTTCTTTATGCAAACTAATTTAGGTCCTTTTTTCTCTGAACTGCCAGTAGAAGCTGTAAACTGGAGGCTGGTGGGCAAAACCTTAAAAACATTGGTCTAAAATAGGCTCCTCTGCGCATTTAGAAAATCGTGCCATCAAAATTTGTCCAAGTCTCTAAGGGTCACTCCTCTTGCCATGTTTTTGTTTGCCAACAAAAAGAAAAGAAAAACAAACACAGAAAAACCCAGAGAGAAATGTCTTCCATCCAATCAGCCTTCTGCTAACGTGTGGTGCAGGAAGATCTGTGAGAAGAGTTTTAATGAGGTCTCTATTCACAGTTTTAAAGCTGGAACAAATGTCAACATTTGAAAATCAAGGGATTTCACATAAAAATCCAGATTTTTGGCTTCTCTTGAAACAGAAGATCTGGCAACACTGGGCAGGCATTCCTGTACAGCAACAATAGACTGAACAGAGGAGGAGGTGCCCTGTTGATGGAGCATGTGCTTTCTTGCCTTCTATGTTCTCCAGCTAATCCTTATTACCTGACCCCTGCTTGTTGGACTCACATTCACTTCCTGGCCACCACAGGCATCTGAGTTTACAACTGCTAATCTAACATTTTTCTTCATTATGTAAACAGCATTATAATCAAGACGACATAAACTCTAATGATGATTTGAGGATTGAAGAATCAAGTAGAAAGAACACTTCAGTGAGTGCTGATAGGTAAGTGGCATTGACAAACTAGCCAATCTACCCTGAATACTTGAGAGTTAGTCTTGTCCACTGATCTTATTGAATCATGGCAACTTTATACTCAGCTGTTCCACAATATTCACCTGTGGATAGCTGGAGCTTGCCAGTGCTGGTAGGCAAAATTCTAAAATAATCCAAATGACCATACCCTTGAATAATCCTCTGCGCTTGAATGTGGGAGTAACCTGTAACTTGCTTCTAACCAATAGAATATGGGAAGGGTGACGTGAATTCAGTCCTGTGATTGAGCCACATATCTGGCAAAGATGGATGGATTTTGCAGATGTAATTAAGGTTCTTCGCAAGGGAGAGTGGCCTGATTAAATAAAAAGAGTGGGTTTAATCTAATCGGATGATCCCGTTAAGAGAGGATTCAAGACTTCCCTAAAGCCAGGAACTTGAAGCAGAAGAGATGCTTTCCTACTGGCCTTGAAGAAGGAAACTGATATGAGTTTTACAGTTGCAAGGAAATGAACTCTGTCAACAAACGCATAAGGTCAGAAGAGGACTCTGAACCTCAGGTGAGACCATAGCCCTGGCTGACTCCTTGACTGCAGCTCTGGGAGACCCTAAACAGAGGAACTAAATTAAGATACCTGGACTCCCAATCCATGGAAACTTTAAGATAATAAGATAATTAAATGTATGTTGTTTAAAACTGCTAAGTTTGTGGTTATGCAGAAACAAAACTAATACGCCATCTACCACCATTAGTTGCAATAATTACAGTAGCTTCCTTCTCTCAAGGGCCCATTATGTGCCCAGCACTACGCTTTGCATTTATCAGTGCTGTCTTAGCTTAAATGCAGACACATTGAAGAGCTTGAAATTGTATTGTTTAAATTTATCTCAATAAGATACATTAATGTTTTCAAAAAGAGAAAAAGTACAAACAAATTTTCAAATATAAAAGGGAAAATGAAATAGATTCTGTTTAACAGTTTCAAAGCATGAGTCCCATTTCAAACATCCTCCTTTCCTTTACTCCAGCATGCATCTTAATTCCAGATTTTCTTTAATACATGAAAATTAAATTACAGTGCCTTTGTACATTTGAAGGGCTCATCTAAATGACAGCTGGTTAGAGAAGGAAGGATCAAGGCAAGAATTCCTGCTGCCCCTCACATGCACATGCGCATAGCAGTCATCGAGGAGACAGAGCTGACAATTTGCACTAAAAAGAAAGTGGATACTCCCTTGAGAAATAAATGGGGATATGTGCTTGATAAAGGGGCGGGAAGAGGGGGCTCTGGGAGTCAAGAAATCATGCAGACTGACCACCTTTGACTGGAAAAGGTAAGAAAATCTAGTAAGATTCTAGTATTAAATGACCATGAAGACAACATGCGAAAATTTTACGCCAAATCAATTTTTAAAAAATCCCTCTAAACACAGTTGTGTGAACAATTTATAATACATTCCTATTGCCATCTTTATCTATTATGCTGATAAGTTCTCTGGGAAAATGAACATACTTGCTTGGAACTTCGTGTTATTGTTTGTGCTTCGAATCAGCTGAAATGCCTTTTGAAATCCCACTGCGTGCTGAGTAGGACTATCCAAAGACTTGACGCTGCTAACAAAGGTGGACATTTTCCTTTTCGTCTCACTGGTGGCTGGAGACAGGAAGGTCTTATAGCATTGGTCTAGTGAGCAAGTCCTGACGGTGTCTGCCACAGTCAACACAGAAATCTGCAGGGAAGGAAAAAAACATGTTATCTTCCAATTTAGAGAGAAGCCTACAGAACGGTTTTTGAGAGTTTAAAAATAAATGCCTGGAGGCATCCACCTATTGAATTTGAAAAGGATTAGTAAGGATTGGTAAGGGGCAGGGCAAACTCTAGAGTGTGGTTTTTGCTCCAAGATAAAGTAGCAGTACTGTGTTCATATGCAACATTAAAAAAAACAACAAAAAACTACTTAATACAGAGAAAAATCTTAGCAACAACTAACCATCTTTTTTTTTTTCCTTTTTTTTTTGTCTTTTTTACTGACCGGTAACGGGATCGCAACCCTCGGTGTCGCGCCCGTACTGGGGACCGGCAAGGGGATCGCAACCCTCAGTGTTGCGCCTGCACCGCGCTCAGCCAGTGAGCGGGAACCGGTCTCCACATGGGATCCGAACCCTCGGCAGGAGCGCAGCCGCGCTCTCAAGCGGCGTACTTTCCAGTGTGCCACCGGGCCGGCCCAACAACTAACCATCTTGATTTTCAAACTGAAGGTGGGGCTGAGTGAGGGTAGGGGCGTAGGGTGTGTCTTTTAAGCAACTGGGTTAGTAAGTAAAACTTCTGGAGTTGGAAAAAGTCACATGATTAAGCAGAAAATGTCCACGGGTGATAGATTATCCTTAGCTGTTGTGTACCTACCTCAGAGGTGTCCTGCAGATTAATAAAGCTCTAGCAGCAGCCTTCCCTTCTCTCTTAGTTCCTAGCAATCTTGAGATAACGTTCAGCCACCCACCAACACCCACTTTACCTACCCTTCCCCTCCTTAGTATAACTTCCAGTGTGAAAGTCACGGCTAATTAGAAACCTTAACAGGAGCCATAAAAGAAGTACAAAACTCATCCTGGTGGCAGTGATAGTTATAAAATGACTTTTTGACTGGTGGCTGCTTCCTCAAATATTAGAATAAAAAATAAACCACTCTCTTTTCTCAAAGTCATTTTAAAGATGGATTTAAAATACAGACCACAAAACAATAATTTTAAAAAGGCATTCAGGGCCGGCCCGGTGGCACACTCCTATAGTGCGCCGCTTGGGAAGTGTGGTGGCGCTCCCGCCGAGGGTTCGGATCCCACATACAGACCGGTTCCCGCTCACTGGCTGAGCGAGGGGCGGGAGCAACACCGAGGGTTGCGATCCCGTGGCCGGTCCTGGTCCGGTATGGGCGTGACACTGAGGGTTGCGATCCGTTGCTGGTCACGAAAAAAGACAAAAAGGGAAAAAAAAAAAAAAAGGCATTCAAAGGGGACCCCACTCCATAGGGGTCACTGGGACAAGGGTCACCTTATCATGCTCGTCAATGGCGCTGAGGATGACCTGAGCAGCATCCTTGGCGATCTGAAGCTGCGTATCGGTGACTGAAGCCCCGTGGTCCAGGATCACGACTATGTGCTTTGACTGCGGCCGGACTGTAGAGACGTAGATGGGCCTATAATGGGGAGAAGCGCTCTGGGATCAGTCACAGTGTAAGTCAAAGGCCTCAACTTGGCACAGCTGTGAACATTAGAGATATGTGGGCATGTTGGTTTCTATGTGTTCTTCCAGGAATAGAGAGATAGTGTGGGAGGAGAAACCATGCATTGAAAATAACTCGAGACAACCATGTGTGTGCAGAACAGGGACTGGTAATCTGTGCCTTCTAAAGATTAAAGCAACTGGGAGAGGTTTTTAAGAAGCAAACTCAAAAGTCAGCTCTCTCACTTCTGCATGCTGATGCTGCCCCACTGATACCCATTCTCCTACAGGAAATGGAAATGGTAGCCCCTTATGCTGCAGACACAAGCCAAGAGGGAGAAAAAGGTCCACTTGCCAGCTGGATCTTCCTTTGCACACTTATAGAATGGGCCTTTGCTAGAAGTAAGGCAGCCTACAACCTGTGAGCAGGCTCAGCAGTTTTGAATAACAGGTTTCCCTCTTCCCATACAAAGGCTCCTGTTAAGAGGCCCTTCCCTTTCTGTACTGAAACAATTCACACAGGTCAGCCGCCAAAGGCCCCTTATCAGAGCATTTAAAACTGTGCCATCAAAATTTGTCCAAGCCTGTGATAGCCACTCTTCTTGCCAGGTTTTTGTTTGCCAACATTAAGAAAAAGTGGGGCGGGGACGGAGCCACAAAGGAGAAATACCTCCTATCAAAGCAGCCTTCTGCTAATATGCAGTGCAGGAAGGTCTGTGAGAAAAGGTTTAATGAGGTCTCTATTCACAACTTTAAAGCTGGAACAAATTAGGGGGATTTTAAGAAAGCAAATCAGCCACAAGAGAATTCTCTCCTTTATTGACACCCCTAAAACACCAGATCTTTCTGTGAAATGTTAGATGCCAGCTGAGTCACAAAAGCCTGGGCACAAATTAAGAAATGTAGGCAAAGTACCAAAAAACCTCAAAATCTGGCCAAGTTTACACTAATTGTGCTCAAGCCAAAAGTCCTGCATTAATACGAAAGTACCACTATATTTTCACTAGTAAATCACCATTGAGCCCGTGGGGAAATGGGATAAAAAGAATACAGGAAGGTGGCTATAGAAATGAACCGTGGAACAGAAAAGAAGGAAAACCTGACCATTCTAACACTGACAACTAGGTCAAATATTTAATATTTTAGGTCCTCAATGCTAGGTGAGAGGATTTTCTTTAAAATGACACACTTCGTTCCAACTCAACTTGCATAAATGAAAAGTAGGATATGGTTTAGCATTGTCACACTAAGTTGTGACTGCTTTAATGGGATAAATAGTAATGTTAAATGTACAAACTGGGAGGCAGTCCTCACAGCATGATCGGTATCCACCGGTTCCTTTCTCGTGTTGCTATGTTCTGAAACCCACTCCTCATTTCCAAGACATGTAGTTAATTTGCAAAGGCATCAGAGGAAAGCAGTTAGGACAAGGAAAGACATGGGAATTGCAATGTAGGAGGAGAAAAGTATGGATCATTCTGCCAAGGGAAGATAGGATAGAGGGTTGATTTAAGGCAGATTTAGGGTAGAGATACAAGAAAACCTCCCAAGTCGTCTGGGCCTGCTTTTCCCCTTTGGACTGTCCCCTATAGGTGCTTTGTTAAAAGTAGCATGCCATCTAATCTATCTTCCTAGAAGCAAATGAGAATTAGGTGGTTCATGGTTCTCCTGAGATGAGCCAGATTAGAAGCTAAGGTCATGACTTCTGGTCTAGTCTCTGAGAGACCTGAGTCTTCATCAGAATGTCTAGGGAGGGAATGACAGAAACCACACAAACAATAAAAATGTCTTTTAAGAAAAGCACAAAAGTAGTATTTGCCTGGGGGAACAATCCTCGATACAATTTAAAGATGAAAGGAAGCCGAAGTGACTGTTCATTTAGACTCCAGAAAATGGCATGAAAAGTGGGCACCTTACACTAGCTCCAGATGTTCTGGCATCAAACATTTGACATTGCAGTTGAGAAACTGTCAGTATTCAAAAGGAAAGTGTCTTTGCCTAGGGGTTTCTGTAAATTGATGAGTCTTGTCATACAAATTATCTCACCATTACTGCCCTCCTGGCTATGTGGTACAATCTCAAGTTATTTCCGTGAGAAAAGCAGGATTTTAGTGATCTTTAATCTAGTGCTTTCTGGACAAACTTAAAACTTCCAGTAGCTGAAATTTGCATGTAAATTTAAAAAATATGGTCAATCACAATATCATAGAGGGGGAGAAGTTGAGAATCACAAACTCTACTCTGATACATCATAAAATTATGTTCTAGGCCTGCACTATAGAGAACATACCATCATGTATGTTTCAACAAAGATGTCTGAAGCTCAAAATACTCTAGGTGCTTCACACAATTTCATTTCATTAGTAAATACCTTGTTTGGCTTGTTAGATAGCTCTGGAAAAGCTCTGGGCTTTGCCATTTATCCTTCCCTAGCATTTCTACATCCATGTATATGAAATGGTGAAATTGTTTTAGAACAAGTACAAGTTTCTGAATCCTCAACTTAGAGGCAGAGCTGTGTGTGGAAATGAGTCGTCTATATTTCACAGAGATCCGTCTTAAGTCACAATGGAAAACTTTAGCAAGCAAGGCAACATACCTACTGCGATGCTCATAGGTGCCCTTACACCGGAACTTGTGTGCTGGGAAAACAGTGAAAATTCCTTCTTCCGAACTGAAATACTGCCACTTAATTCCAGGGTTGGATTTCAGGTTGTCTGCAAGAACTGGAGGAGTGAGGAAAGAGAAACATAACCACCAAATCCACAGGTGGACGCAGGCCCTGCTCCTCAGGCATCTGTTTTGCATAAACTTCTTGCAGTATGAAGAAATCCCACTAGATATAAGGTTGTAAATCTTCTACAAAACATTTCCTTCCCACCCCTTAAAAAAACATCCCATGAATAGGGAAATGTAACGTTTCAGTTAAGTGAAGCAATTAGTTTTACCATCCTATGGTGACATTATATGTCCAGGATTATTTTTCCAGCACAAATGATTCATTTACATTAATCTCTCCCCTCACTGGACTGGTCCCTGTTGGGGACACTTGCTGGCTTGGCGTACACTCTCTAACTTGGAAAACAGTGATGTTAACAGTCCTTGTCTCCAGAGGGACTAGACCTGTGACCTTGACCGTGCCTTCACTTGTCTCACTTTACAATGAAGGAAATGGCATCCATGGTACTCAAAAGGCCAGGACCACAATCATTCGGTAACACTTTTACTAATGGAATGATTCCTGTGTGCCAGGTGCTGGGATAGAGGATTTCCTGTATGTTATCTCATTTCATTCACAAAACAATCCTAGGATGTAAGTGGTATTATTATCTCTACTTTTGAGTTGAGAGACTGTCTAGAGACCTTAAGCGACCTGTCAAAGACCTCATCAGCAAATGACCGAGTTGGGATTCAAACTGGTTGTCCTGGCTCCTGTGTTCTCCACGTCATGCAGTACTTCCTCCCTTCCTGTGTATGCTGAGTCCCTGCCATTGATCTGCACCTGTCATTCCCTCGGCTCCTAATTGCTAGCCAACTTTTTTGTGCATTCCTGCCTCATAGCCTCCGTGAAGTCTTTCTTACCCTCTCCCACCATCAAAATTCCCCTCATTCTGAGCTGTATGCCCTTTCTCTCTGCTCCATACCAACTCATTTATTTATTACACACTTACTGTGTGTAGGTCATTGCTTCATATGCTGCAAGATATATAAAGATGGGCAAAAAACAATCCCTGGTATAATACTGATACAAAGCAGAATTATATAGGTAGAAATGGAGCAGAAAGCAATACAACGGAGGGGAGTCTCAGCAATGGCAGAAAGGAAGGAATGCAAGAGGCGTATTTGACAAAAAAACATGTAAAGCTCTAAATGTCCATGTGACCCAATAAAGATAGGTTTTTATGGCTCTAAGGGCTGAGAATGTGACCAACAATGATGATGGCCCTTTACCTCTACTGTAGACAGAGAACTTCCACGAGGATCTTTTGTTTAATTTTAAAAACTCACACATGATATGTGGTCTTATCTCCAAGCTGTAAATGAGGAAACTGAGGCTCAAAGAAGTTAAATGGCCATTTCCAACATCACCACATTTTATCTTCTTCATAGCACTTACCCCCACCTGAAGTGATCTTGTTTGTTTAACACCAGTTCATCCTTCTCCTCTCCCTCCCTGGCCCCAGTTAAATTTTAAGGTCCATGTAAGCAAGAACTTGGCCTTGTTCCCCTAGAGCCCAGAACAATGCATGCACGTTGAGTGTCCAGTAAATATTTCTTGAACAAATGAATATCCACAGTTAGTACGTGGTACGCTCAAGTCTCCAACATAGCTGTTCTGACTCTCTAATGTGTTTTTCACCAAATTCTTCTGCCCCAAATAGAAAGGGGTGGACTAATTGCAAGACTGTGTTTTCATACCATACTTAGCATCAGGGATTACAGTTCTGACACGGGAGATGTCCAGTTCTGTAGGGTATAATGGGGGTGATGTTACCCTGGGAAGTCAGATGGTGTGATGCCACAGTCATGTGCCTACCTCCCTTCCTCAAGAGCATCATCAAGACGCTGGTCTCTCTGTCTCCTTAGCATTCGGAACAGTGGCTGGCCTGCTATGGTGGCTCATGATATTGGCTGAACTGAATTCCAATTGGAGAAAGGCAAGCCTTGCTTCAGGAATAAAGCCTCACAGTCTCTAGTTCACTGTATTTGCATTTACTCCTATTCTGATGCCCTCTTGGCTTTAATCGACGCTTCCTCATTTGTTCTTGGCCTACCATGGCCAGGGAACTGCTTTGTGGAATGGCAGTAAAGAGATTAAAAAAAAAAAGATCAAATTTTGACCTATAAAAAAAGACTAATTGAGGGAGATTGGAAGCACATGCTAAGCCTTTTATTAATTGTCATAATACCTGATTAAGAACTTAGATGAGATACAAAGAAGGGCTACGGAAATCCAAAGATGGGAACGACCTGCCTGTTGTCATTGCTTATGACCAAGCAGGCACGGCGCTAGGTATCTTGCACACACCACAGTGGATTTTTGCCATTTGGGCTTGTAGCCTGAGAACATAACCACCTTCCAAGAGGCAACCAGTGTGCAAAGGCAAGGGGAGTGAGAGCTGTACAGTAGGGTCCCTACAGGAGATGCTGACAACCAGACAGGAGGCCAGAGGCCACGTTTAGTGTAAACAGGTGCATATCATTTGCTGCTGCCCTATATGAAGTGGAACACAACGATAATCTATTCTGCTTCTGTCCCTCTCTCCTTTTGAGTGAGGCTCACCTGTTTTAAAGTTTTATTTACTTTGCAGAGGTCTTTCTGCCATTAGCAATGTTTTCTAAGGACAATCTTTTTGAGCCATGGCAAATATTTTCATTGGTTTCTAAAAATTAACAAATGTGATAGCAATTGAAATATGTGATCGATGTTAAAATGCCATTTTCATCTTTATTCCTGGCAGGTACAGATGCAGGTCTGGCTTTACAGCTGGCCCCACCTATCCCTGGAACAATTCCAAAGCATGAAGCAAAGATAAAGACATCAGTCAATAAACCTCTCATTTTATGCTGATCATTAACAATAACATACAAAGAAGAAAATGCTGGGACAACATGTGACTGTGCCATAAAACTGCCACATGGTGATACCTCTGTCAACTTGCCCACTTCCAGGAACATATGCCCAGGGCCAGACAGGATTATGCCTAGGTGGGGTCTGATGAAACGAAATCAAGAATCTACCCTAGCAAACATCTACCAGGCATTTGTATCTGCCACGCCTTGTACTAATGCTCCCACATAGGCCATTTAATTTTTTTTTTTTTTCATGACCGGCAACAGATCGCAACCCTCAGTGTTGCCCCCGTACCGGACCGGGGACCGGCA